>NC_056751.1:597370477-597570477 GCF_019279795.1 Protopterus annectens
ATATATATATCTGTACATGTATGTATGTAAATATATTTCCCATAGTTAACTCTTAATTTGGCCACTGTTGGAATCAATTACATTGTAAATTTTGGCATCAATGCATGCCATGCGGAAAGACACACCACTCGACCAAGGCATGTTTCATCTCTCAGGCCCCCTGAAAAAAACTTTTGCATACCACATCCCTTTAAAGGGTACACAGGACCCTCTTCCAACTTCAGTAAGAGGGGACATTTTAAGTAAGGCTCAATGAGTATCAAGTTAGAGAGGCAGCGGCATTGTTAGAGGAAAGGTTTATCACGGGGTACAGGATACCAGCAAAAGGTAAGAAAAGGGGTATTATTAACAACTTGAAATCTGCAAAAAGACCATCTGGATATAGTTAAGACTAAGCTGAATAAGATATTAGAAGTTGGCAGATTGGCACAGATTGGCAGGCACATTTCCTCACCCACCCAGAAGAATAAACAAGGTTTCGACTAGAGACATAGTCCCCTAAAAAAAAACACCAGGTGGATTTTCTCTCAGTCATCACTTTTCATATCCAGAGGTGGAATCTGTGAATGATTACATAAATTGTGAAGGGACTTGGTGCTTTATGCTTTATTGATGAAGTGGTGGAAAGGTGAAAGTGAAAGGGAGAGCTGATCTTATTTTTTTTATTTTATTTATTTTACATTTGTTGACCGGGATAGTCCAACTGGATGTATGTCCATTTTCAGCGGAGGCCCGGTGAGAAAAGCTCCACATTAAGACAATTTACAAGACAGAAATCTTAAACATATACAATACAGATAATGTCAGTCAGGTAAAACATTTCAAATACAGGAACATTTATATAGTACTGTTACAGTAACATACCAACATACCCGACTAAACAAGTTAAAATTTTTGAGTAAAAGGATTAATAAAACATTTTTTTTTAGGGTAACATTGTTTATAAAGTTTATCAAACCTTAGGAGGTGAGCTACTACAGTAGGACTTAATAGAAAACATCAGAGCACCTGAAATAGCATGTTAAAGGTAGATATTAAAGAATGGCCCTGCTAGGGGAGAAAGTGTCAGTCAGGATTTGTGCATGGGTAAAGCCATTAGGCTTTGAGGAAGATTCTTAATTGCTTCTTCAAAAGTAGGTTAGAAGAAAGGGGTGTTAGTTCAGTTGGAAGAGTGTTCCAAGAGTTACCAATAGAGTTTGAGAACAAGCTATCTCCAGATTTGTTGTTGGACTTTAGGGTAGCTACTAGTACCTTATTAGCTGATCGAAGGGTTGTTAGATTTTTATATGGGCAGTTGAGGGTAGAGAGTATGGGTGTATCTGTGGGATGGTGCAAGATCTTGTGTATAGTAGTAAGTTGCTGGAAAAGAATCTGGCTTTGCAATTCCAGCCATCCTAGCGATTTAAGATTTTGGCAGTGGTGTGTTCGAAAAGGGGCACCAGTGTCAAATCTAGCTATGTTATTATAGGCTGTTTCCAACTTATGAAGATTATTTTTGGATAAGTTGGTATAGATTGG
The DNA here is from genome assembly GCF_019279795.1 of Protopterus annectens. Lineage (NCBI taxonomy): Eukaryota > Metazoa > Chordata > Ceratodontiformes > Protopteridae > Protopterus > Protopterus annectens. The sequence goes on from NC_056751.1 coordinate 597,371,996, forward strand.
GGATGCATAGAGAAGGGTGGAGATTAAGTGAGCTTGGGCAATAGCAGTCCTAGCTAGATGTGTGAGATAGGGTTTGTCTGTAGAGGAAACCAAGTTTTTTATTAACTGATTTAATGGTTAGGTTGATATGTGTGTCGAAGTTTAGATTATGATCAATTGTTAAAAGTTTGGTGGTTGTTTCTGGAGTTATTACAGTACCATTATTAGATGTAATTGTGAAGTTGATAGCTGAGTGGGAGAGAATAGTACCAATTTAGTTTTTTGGGGGTTAAGGAGGAGACAGCATTGATGGAACCAGTTTTCAACTAAGGTAAATACTGCTTGGGTACTCGAATGAAGTCCAGCAGGCAAGGAGGCTGAACATATTAATGTCGAGTCATCGGCATATTGTATGCAGGTGGTTTGTGGAAGGGAGATTTTCAGATCATTTAAGAAAATAGTGAAGAGGAGGGGTCCCAGAATAGAGCCTTGTGGGACTCCAAGAGTTATAGGGAGAATAGTAGATAGTTTATTTTCCCAGAGGACTGCTTGTTGTCTATTTCCTAGATAGGACTTGAACCAATTAACTGTCTGGGTATCTAGTGAAAGTGATTTGAGTGAGTTTTACAATAATTGATGATTAACCATATCAAATGCTTTTGAGAGGTCAATAAAGAGGGCTGAGGACAGTAAGCTGTTACGATTTTTATTAATGCAGCCAGAAAAGGATAGTAGAACAGTTGTAGTACTATGGAAAGGCCTACATCCATGCTGGCAGTCAACTAACAGGTGGTTTTGGAGGAGATGATCAAGTAGCTGACGGTGAATACAGCTCTCCATAATTTTTGTTAAGGGGGAAAGTAGGGCTATGGGGCGGAAGTTTGAGAGTTCATTTGAGTTCCCACCCTTATGCAGTGGGATAATATATGAGACTTTCCAGAGGGATGGGATGGAACTTTCTGTAATGGTTCTTAATTAAGATGGAAATAGGGTAGGCAAGCACTCCAGCTGCCATTTGAATGTATTTAGCTGAGAGGAGGTCAGCTGATGGAGTGCATGGTTTAAGCTTAAGAAGTAGGGAGTGTATGAGAGATGTTGGTAAAGGCTGCAGTTGTAATACTTGGGGTAGGGTGGTTGGCAAGGATGAGTCAGTGGTTGGCATGGATGAGTCAGTGGTGGTAACAGGTGGTAAGGTATTTGCTAAAGATTGTACAGTTTCTGAAAAAAAATTGTTAAAAATATCAGCAATTTGGTTTGAATAATTGAGTCAAGTTAGAGGGGGTAGGTGTTTTGGCTTGTTCAGGATGGAGTAATTTATTTAATCCTGACCAGAATTTTTGTGGGTTTAGATATTGGGTTTGTTGGAATTTAAGGTAATAGTTTTTTATCGAGGAATATTGATTTTTTATTGGCATTCCTGAGCTGTCTAAAGTTTAAATGATCAATAGGGTCTTTGGTACTTCTCCGTATATTCCAGATTTTATTTCTCAGTCTCATTTTTTGCCTTGCCTTGTCTCATATGAGAGCCAGGGAGCAGGTTTGTTCCTAATTTTAATAGTATGAGAGGGGGCATGGTGTTCAAGGGTTTTTAGGAATGTATTGTTAAAAAAGAGACTGCTTCATTGAGAGGAAGATATTTTAGGGGTGACCAATTGCAGGCTTTCAGCTCTGCTTGAAAGTTATCTAGGTTCAAGTTATTTTTGTTCCGGGTAGTTCTAAAGTTTAGTTGAGTGGGAATGGTGATCTTTTGTCTAGTTATAAAGGTAAGAGAGTGGTCACTAATATCATCAGGAAGTATGCCTATTTTGTAAGATTGGAGGTTATTGTTGACTAGTATCCAGTCTAAGGTAGTTTGTTTGTTGCTAGGTTTATGGGTTCTGGTAGGGTCAGTGATAGTTTGATAGAAGCCATAGAGATGGATTTACCTATTGCTACTGGTACCCCTAACTCTTTGTAGATTTGATTAAAGGTATCTACAGCTCACTGACATTCCCCCATGTCTTTTCTCCCCACAAATAAAAATCCATGGATCTTATGGGAAAAGCAGTCATAGAATCTGCTTTTAGACTTTCACCATTGCTAGTAAAGACCAGGGGTGGTTAGGCTTAGTTTTTGAAGGTCAATATTACATTAATTAGTGCATGCCAGTGGGTTGTTCATTTGCTCATGCCACATTTGAAAAGTTTAATACCTTTTTGCTTTCGTTGGTGGCACTCAGGTTAGGGGAGGACAACATTGTTCATTACTTGGATGATTTTTATTTGTGGGGAGAAAAGACATGGGGGAATGTCAGTGAGCTGTAGATACCTTTAATCAAATCTACAAAGAGTTAGGGGTACCAGTAGCAATAGGTAAAGTGGAGGATCCAACAAATGGATACCAGAGACTGATAATTCTTTAGCAGATTCCCATTCTCTTTTACAGTGGCCCTGGTTCTGGTTGCTGTCTCCAAATGCAAAACCTACTCCGGATCGAGTGCCAGATCAGTTATGGGCTTTATGGGCAGATGAGAATGATGGCTAGTGTGTAATGCCCTCAGTGGAAGGACAAGGGTAAAGTATAATAAATCCATGCTGCAATTTTTGCAGACTAGATTATCCAGAGGATGGGAACCAGCATAGCCAATACCACCTCACCAAATCAGGGCTTACATTTTGGTAATGAAAGAAAGAGTTTGCAGTTTGGGGATGGCAAAAAGCACATTATCAGCCCTGAATTGGTTTCATCAGGCTTTAGGGATAAGTAGCCTAGCTAATACATTTGAAGTATGGTCAATGTTTAAAGGTTGGGGGCGGCAGACCCCATAGGACCAGCAGTACTACCCAGACTATGGCTTGCCATTTCAGCAGTTTTGTTTTTCTTTATATGAAGTAGCACTGTTTAGGGCTGCTTTTCTGCTGGTTTTTGTAGGGCAGTGAGATGGACAGAAATTATTCAACATAATAAGAAAAAGAAAGGCCAATGAACGGTTTTACCTTTGGAACACGTACACATGTTGAGGGAAGACATTTGGGTTTTATGTGGCTAAATCTAAAATGGATCAAGAAAGGAAAGATCAGTGGGTAAGAGTGGTTAACCCAAAGAGTTTGGAATGGAAATTGAGTACAGTAAGTTGGAGTGCCACAACTCTAGGGGTATGTTAGATGGTTCATTCTTTTTTAAGCAGCAAGATGATACTTTTACACAGTATCATGTTTGGGCAGTTTTAGGGGAGGCTGTTAAGTTGTGTGGCTTAGACACAGATAGATATACATTACATTTTTTCGGATAGGCGCAGCTTCATATGCACACATAATGGGAGCATCACAGGTTGACATTAAGAGGCTGGGCAGGTTGAAGTTCAATGCTTATAAAAACTATGTGAGGTGTAAATGACTTTAACTCTTTTTTTGTGTTTCAGCTTACACATGGAGGCTCCATCACTGGGTCCAGGGTAGGTTGGTCTCATCCTTCCAAAGAGGAAATCAAGTTTCTTATGAGACAATCTGGTATGGGGTATCAGGAATGCAGTGGCATCAATTTAGGGCAGTATTACAACAAGCAGCAAGAAGTGGTAAACCTCCTATTGCCATTGTGTTGCCCTTAGTGGGTAATGATATTTCCCAGTGTCCGTTAAAAGAACTAGTTGCTTTGATGGTAAATTGCATGCATGAATATTGGCCACAGGCTATTATCTGTTAGTCAGAAGTGGTACAGAAAAGAAGGTAGAAGGGGGCTAGGTCTGTTGAAGTGGTGGAAAGAATGAGTCAGAGAACTGATAATACCATGGATAAGTTGCTAAGGGACATATGCCGCGGTGGTACGGCGGTAGCATTGTTACCTCACAGCAAGAGGTTCTTCCATTCGATTCTCGGCTGGGCTTGGGAGTGCCTTCTGTGTGGTGTCTGCATGCCCTCTCCATGGTTGGGCAGCATTCGAAGGACATGCGTGTGTAAATGGGCGTGCCTTCGTTGAAGGTTGAGCGTCGAGCTGGCACCTCGGCGTTTTGTAAAAATCTACTGCCAATCATTAGCGGACCAGAGTTCCTCTGTGGTGACCCCTTACCAGGAAAAGCCGAAAGACAAACAACAACAACAACATATTCCTCAGCCTAGCATTCGGATCTGGTGGCCAGACAGGTACGATGGGGAGGGGGTTCATTTGTCCGAATATAGTATGCAGGTTTTTTATAAGGAATTGTAAGCAGGTTTATCACTGAAGGGCCTACACTTAGAGTAGTGTGAGATGTGTGGCAAAAGGCAGGAAAGGTAGGGGAGGCTAAGGTAAGTGGGGGGGGGGTAGATCTCAGGACTCTTTAGCTGTGCCTTCCACAGGCCAGATAACCCCAAGGGATTGTTGCCAGGGGACTTATCAGCCCAGCAATGTCTCACTGGCAGATTTTAAGGTGGCCCAGAGGAATTGTGAAGAATTGTGAAAAAAGTCATTATGATGTGGGTATGATGAATCAGACAGGACGGATATTGGCAGTGCTGTCTGTTGTCCTGTAGGCTTAGGGCAATGCTATGAAATAAAGAAATGACCTCCCTGACACTCATGCTTTGCATCTCAAAATAACTGGCTTCTATTAGGAAAGGTCATTGCCAGTAATTGTAATAAACACATGGCTGCTGCCATTTAATCCACCTGATGCCTCTGTGTTTTTATTAAATATGTAACTTTGATTTATTAAACATGCAACTTTGATACAGATATGATGATAGTGATACAGAAGGATTTACAATGTACTGAACTGGTTTTACGACTGTGGTTCAGTTACAATAATACAAAATTATTAAAGATGAAAAATTATGTACAATACGGTGAACTGATTATATAAGTGTGGTACATGAGTTAACATCCTGTGTTGCATCAGTGGTCAAGGTAATGTATTTGGCAAGTATGGATAGTGGCTTGCTATTTTAGTACAGTCAGGTAGAACTGTACCAATCTCAGATGAAGTACAAATGGTGCTGGTTTCTTAAAGGCTGGCAGGACTTAGTGTTAATGCTTTGTATGACAGAAGCCAGATACTTAGGATATGTGAGTGGAGAAGAGGTAGTTAGCCACCAAAAAGACAAAATAGAAGCTGTCAAAAATTGGCCTACCCCCAGGAGCAAAATACATATCAAAGCATTTTAGGGCTTGCAGGCTACTATAGAAAGGCTGTACCCAACTTTTCCATCATAGCATGTTTTCTGATAGACTTTACAAAAGGTAAGGCTCCCACCAGATAAAATGGATCATAGCAGCAGATAAAGCTTTTAACCAACTGAAAAGTATTTTTTCTTCAGAGCCAGTCTTAGTTCCCCTAACTTTGGTAAAACCTATATTGTGTGCAATACTGTATCTGAGGATGAGTTACAGGTTGTGTTATCTCATGAAGTAGGTAATGTGAAGCACCCATTTTTTTTACCTAAGCAGGAAGCTGAGTAAGGCTAAGACAAGGTACTCTGCCATAGTCATACATGTCTGACTACTAAATGGGAACTGAATTTATTACAGTTTTGCTTACTAGGATGTAGCTTCACACTTGTAAATGACTAGACAGCTATGCAATGCTTGTACAAACAAATGGATGTTAGCACAGAGTTATACAGGTGGACTTTATCCCTGCAGCCCTCTAATTCTACTGTAAAACCTAGGTCAGGTAACTAAGCTGTTGTTAAAAGGAAGACCTGTTGCCTTAACAAACAAAAACCTGTAGCCTAAGCAGACAAAGACAATTGCTAGTTGTGAAGAGAAATTTGTTGAACCTAGTCTGGAGACACATGGGAGGAGCAATTACCAGAGGAATTTGTGGAGTTATCTGTGGAGCACCAGGATTTTAGCTGTGCATTTTCCTGGAGTCAAAGTTTTGAATTTACCTCAATGGTACAAGGTGTGATTCTAATCTCTGGTTATTGGCTAGGCTTGTAATAGTCTGCAGAATATTAACCTATAAACCTTTTTCTTTTAAAGTTGAAAGTAACTTTAAACTGACATACTTGCATTTTAAATAAACTGCTCATAAATCACAGAGTCTCCAGAGTATTCCATATGCCACTCTGTCTCCTCTCACTGTGTGTGTGTGTGTGTGTGTGTGTGTGTGTGTGTGTGTGTGTGTGTGTGTGTGTATATATATATATATATATATATATAGTATATATATATATATATATATATATATATATATATATATATATATATATATATATGTGTGTGTGTGTGTGTGTGTGTATGCATGTAATTGTGTTTGTGCGGGAGACTGTGCATATATATGTACACTTTTGTATTTTTTAAACTGGAAGTAACTTTGAATTGGTATGGTTATAGATTTCTATATTATTCCATTTTTGGTACAAAGTAAGTCTCTGGAGGATTAGGCTGAGTAAATTATCCTTATGTTTACGTCTAGGTTGAGTTTTGTTTTAGTATATGAAGTTTGTTATGTAGGACTATTACTTCCTTTTCAACAGTTTCCATTATAGTTGTGCCAGAGGAACTTGTTAAATATCACAATGTATCTGTCTAATCGTCAGACCCAGTGTTAGCATTTTAGGAGACCCACAGTGCCACAGAGTGTGTCAATTTGGGGGCCCCTGGACACCAAACATCCAGTCTAAATATCACTCTGATCCTATCATCTCTCCTAAGTAACTTTTTAGATCATGCTAGAAAACTTTAGGAGTAGTATGCGCAGTTTGAATTATAGTTGAAATACTCTTACATTACACTTTTGTACCAAACCAAGTTGGCTGTTCCCTCAAGGTTACATCCACAGTGACTGGCATTTAGTTGCAATGATGTTACACTTCTACAACTCTATGTACATGGCTGTTTTTTTAAATAAAATGATTCCTAAGGTGAATAGCTCCATAGTGTCCTTCTTGTTGCCTACTTATCCTCCTGCATATATCACCTAGTAATTCTTTCCAGTTTCTACTTACCATCCAGATTACTTTTCTTTTCCTTTTTGACATTTTGTCTTACTCTTCAGCCTTTTCCTGCATCCATCCAGCACACTGTAACTTGCCAATACTGTACTATAATAACCAGTAGCATGATTAGGATTGTACAAGAGGGGCAACTCCTGTAGTGCTCTGTGCAGGGAGGGTATAAACTGTAGCAACTATTTCTTACATTTGCTGCAAGCAGTTTGCTACAGTTTAAAAAGAAGAAATGTTTTGTTTTTTAAATTAAAACATGAGCACTATACCTCTCTGTGTGAGCAAAGTATAAACTGTAGCAACTGTTTGCTACATTTGTAACAAGCAGTTTGCTACAGTTTAAAAAGATTTTTTAAACTAAAAAATGAGCACTTTAGCACTCTGTGCAGACAGGGTATAATATGTAGAAAACTGTTTGCTACAGTTTAGAATAATTTTTTTTTAATAAAATATATTGAAGGAGGGGGTCATCAGGCCACAGAAATGGGGCCTGAATGGCTGGGAAGGAGGGAGCATGTGGATATGTTGAAAATCTGGCCACTTGGTTGGTGTGCCAGTAGAACAGTAGAAGGCATGTCCATTTTTTTTTTTTTTTTTTGCTCTTCAGTGAAAGAGCTGTGGTATATTGTGTGTGCAAGAGACCAGATGGAAGGGGAGCAAGGCTAGGTGTATTGGTGGCAGGTTCAAATTGTTTTATCATGGTGTGGATGGGAGGAGAAATGGCATAGGGGTTATCCTGAAGGAACAGTATGCCTAGAGTGTTTTGGAGGTGAAAAGAGTGTCGGATAGAGTGATTTTTATGAAGCTAGAAACTGATGGTGTAATGATGAATGTTGTTAGTGCATATGCTCCACAAGTTGGGTGTGCGAAGGATGAGAAAGAAAAAAATTTGGAGTGAGTTGGATGAAGTGGTGATGACTGTACCCAAGGGTGAGAGAGTGGTGATTGGAGCAGATTTCAATGGGCATGTTGGTGAAGGCAACATAGGGTATGAGGAAGTGATAGATAGGTATGGTGTTAAGCAAAGGAATGCAGAAGGTCAGATGTTAGTGGATTTTGTGAAAAGGATGGACATGGCTGTGGTGAATATGTATTTTAACAAGAGGGAGGAGCATAGGGTGACATACAAGAGTGGATGAAGATGCACACATGTGGATTATATCTTATGTAGAAGGGCAAGTCTGAAGGAGATTGGAGACTGTAAAGTGGTGGCAAAGGAAAGTGTAGTTAGGCAGCATAGGATGGTGGTTTGTAGGATGACACTGGTGATCAAGAAGAGGAGGAGGAGTATGAGGGCAGCACCAAGGATCAAATGGTGAAAATTGAAAAAGGGTAATTGTGAGGTGGAGTTCAGAGAAGAGTTAAGACAGGCAGTGGGTGGCAGTGAAGAGTTACCGAATAGCTGGGTAACTACAGCAGAGCTAGTAATGGAGGTGGCTAGAAAGGTGCTTGGTGTGACATCTGGAAAGAGGAAGGAGGACAAGGAGACCTGGTGGTGGAATGAGGAAGTACAGGAGAGTATACAGAGAAAGAGGTTGGTGAAGAAGAAGTGGGATTGTCAGAGAGATGAAGAAAGTAGACAGGAGTATAAGGAAATGAGGTGCATGGCAAAGAGAGACATGGTGAAGGCTAAGGATAAGGCGTATGAAGAGTTGTATGAAAGGTTGGACACTAAAGAGGGAGAAAAGGACCTGTACTGATTGGCTAGACAGAGGGACCGAGCTAGTAAAGATCTGCAGCAGGTAAGGGTGATAAAGGATAATGAGGGAAACGTACTCACAAGTGAGGAGAGTGTGTTGAGCAGATGGAAAGAGTACTTTGAGGGGCTGATGAATGAAAAGAATGAGAGGGAGAGAAGGTTGGATGATGTGGGGATAGTGAATCGTGAAGTGAAGCAGATTAGCAAGGAGGAAGTAAGGATAGCTATGAAGAGGATAAAGAATGGAAAGGCTGTTGGTCCAGATGACATACCTGTGGGCACATGGAGGTGTTTAGGTGAAATGGCAGTGGAGTTTTTAACTAGATTATTTAATGAAATCTTGGAAAGTGAGAGGATGCCTGAGGAATGGAGAAAAAGTGTTTTGGTACCAATGTTTAAGAATAAGGGTGATGTGCAGAACTGTAGTAATTACAGAGGGATAAAATTGATCAGTCACAGCATGAAGTTATGGGAAAGAGTAGTGAAAGCTGTGTTAAGAAGGGAGGTGATTATTAGTGATCAGCAGTATGGTTACATGCCAGGAAAGAGCACTACAGATGCAATGTTTGCTCTGAGACTGTTGATGGAGAAGTACAGAGAAGGTCAGGAGTTGCATTGTGTCTTTGTGGACTTAGAGAATGCATATGACAGGGTGCCTAGAGAGGAGTTGTGGTATTGTATGAGGAAGTCGGGAGTGTCAGAGAAGTATGTAAGAGTGGTACAGGATATGTACGAGTGTAGTGTGACAGCGGAGAGGTCTGCGGTGGGAGTAACGGATGTGTTTAAGGTGAAGGTGGGATTACATCAAGGATCAGCTCTGAGCCTTTTCTTATTTGCAATGGTGATGGACAGGTTGACAGATGAGATCAGACAAGAGTCCTCGTGGACTATGATGTTTGCAGATGACATTGTGATCTGTAGTGAGAGTAGGGAACAGGTGGAGGAGACCCTGGAAAGGTGGAGATATGCTCTAGAGAGAAGAGGAATGAAGGTCAGCATGACTAAGACAGAATATATGTGTGTGAATGAGAGGGAGGATAGAGGAATGGTGAGGATGCAGGGAGTAGAGGTGGCGAAGGTGGATGAGTTTAAATACTTGGGATCAACAGGTCAGAGTAATGGTGATTGTGGAAGAGAGTTGAAGAAGAGAGTACAGGCAGGATGGAGTAGGTGGAGAGGAGTGTCAGGAGTGTTTTGTGACAGACGAGTACCAGTAAGAGTGAAAGGGAAGGTCTACAAGAGGGTAGTGAGACCAGCTATGCTATATGGGTTGGAGACAGTGGCATTGATAAAAAGGCAGGAGTCAGAGCTGGACGTGGCAGAGTTAAAGATGTTAAGATTTGCACTGGGTGTGACAAGGGTGGACAGGATTAGGAATAAGTATATTAGAGGGTCAGCCCAGGTTGGAAGGTTTAGAGACAAAGCCAGAGAGGCAAAATTACATTGGTTTGGACATATGCTGAGGAGGGATGCAGAGTATATTGGGAAAAAGATGCTAAGGATGAAGCTGCCAGGTAACCGGAAAAGAGAAAGGCCTAAGATAAGGTTTATGGATATGGTGAGAGAGGACATGCGGGTGGTTGGTGTGACAGAGCAGGATGCAGAGGACAGGAAGAAATAGAAACAGATCCGCTGTGGCGACCCCTGACTGGAGCAGCTGAAAGAAGAAGAAGTAGAATGGAAGAGCTGTGGGCAGTGTAGATCTAATGTAGTGACTGACATATTACAGTGGAGATTTTTTTTTTTTTTTGCTCTTCACTAGAAGAGCTGAGGGAGTGAGAGCTGGTTCATAGTACCAGCCCAGGGCACTGCTTGAAATAGCTCTGCTTCTGGTAATAACTGTGGAAAAAATTGTGATGCCCGTGCCCTGGCCTAGCAATCAAGGAGCCTCAATCCTCACCACTAACACCAGTGAGGGGCGTCTGATATAGGAGGAAAGGATAACAAATACACACAGTAAACTGCAATTTCCCTTAAGAGCACACAGAGATCACAGTCATTCTGGGGCTGGTCACTCCCTTGCTCTCCAAGTCCCCAATAAGACTCCCCACTGGCACAGCTATAGGATCCAGATCTCAGCCTAGTGGGCAAACTAAAACCTCCAGCACCCTCTCTGTCCAGTTAGTGCTTTGTGTCCCTGCTCAAGTAGCTCACACATACACACACACACACACACACACACACACACACACACACACACACACACACACACACACACACACACACACACACACGCACACACAAATACACACACACTTTGAGAAGAGTTTATACAATCACATAGACACCCCTGGGGAAGGCTGGCACAGGTTCTTCAGCTGTGCCCCTTTTTCCCAGACTGTATGGTAGTATCAGCTGCCACCACCCACTGATATTTATCAGCTACTCAAAGGCCCTTAAAAGGGTGTCCAATTATTACTGTGCAATATTATTATCCAACTGGTAAGTGTGACTAAACAGTCAAGGCTTATTAGAGTGACTTGGTACAGGATCTGTGTATACATGCAATGTACTCTAGAGCTTAAATTATCTCTACAAAAAACAGCCACAGTTAAAAGGGTTTAAAATTTAATAATAAATAATTAAAAACACAAGACAATACTTTTTACTACACAGTGCTAGTAAGAGTTCAGAGATCACAGAGAAATACTTAAAATAATTCAGTAGTACAGTTCTGACATCACAGAAAAACAGTCTAATCTTTCTAGTTTCTAGCTATTTCTAAGAGAAAACACAAGTCTAAGGTAAACTTACATATAGAGCAAAGGCAATGCTGAGTTGGATGGTCAAGACAAAAATGTTTAATGCTTTCTGATTCTCTCTGCTTTTAAAATCACATTCCTGGTTCATATTACATCATTCTTCACACTTCCCTAGGTATCCAGGCTAACAAAAACTACATTTACGTTCTTCCCCTCTGGGCAGAAACCAGAGCAATAAAGGACATTTATGCATGCAAATTCTGGCCATTAACTCTGGCCTTACAACAATAGCAAGAATTCCTTTATCTAGACTGGCCGGAGTCGTGTTTGCATCAAAGGGTCACAGCATGCTTTACTTGGTCAGTAGAGTGCACTGTTACATTTTTTTTCAGTTCCACATGTAACACTAATTTTACCATTTAAGACAACAAGCCTGTGGTTTACATTAATATTTACAGATGACAGAATTATCTATAAAATTCTATCTGGCTAGGCTGGCAGCCTTCACAAAAATAATTGAATTAAGCCACGAGTCTTGAGGCTGCTAGGCCCCCAGATGCCATTGTTTTGTAGCTGTTCTGTGATTAATTTTACAGCTTTTTTTAAACAAGCTTTCCATACAGTGATAGTCTGAGCATAAATCATGGCTAAAAAAATCATTGTTACTGTTAGACTTTACTTTTTCTTGTATCCTTTCAATGCACTCTAACTGGCTAAAACTGCACAATAATAACTGTGCAGAAAGTAATTAAATTAAGCTACTGGTCTTGGGGCCACCGGACTCCCAGAAGCCATGAAGTTATAAATGTACTAAGGTTCATTTTAGAGCATTTTCCAACTGTTTGAGCCAGTGATGGCCTGAACAAAAATCATGAGTAAAAAAAGAAATTCAGTCATGCTTTTCTTTCAAGGAATAAATAAGTTATATCCAATGCCTAATTTTCAAGGCTAACAAAAACAGTAATTCATAATAAATTGAGAAGGCAAATGTTTGTGAGGATTAGAGAAATCCTATCTGGAAACCGTGTCTGCCCTCCCCCCCAAAAAAGCTACCTTCTGTGTATCCCTCTGGTATTACAATTGGATGAAAGCAAAGGCACAAATGGCCATAGTCTTATATTGCAGCTGGCTGCTGTCTTAAATATACACAAGATGCTTCCTCACCCCTATCCTCCAAAAGGCAGCCACCTTCTCTGTACCTCCTCTGATGTCAGGCTGGGGCAAAACTGAAATGGCATCTAGAGCACAGGTAACATATTTCAACATGTTGTTGCCAGATATATAAAAAAGGTTCAGTCCAGGGATCTTTCCTGTTTGGAATGTACTTATCTGAAGTAAAAGCCAATACCAAAGGGCTCTGACTGACTAAGTTTGCAGATGAGTTCAAGCTAGGAGCAGTCATTGAATCCCCAAATGACTTGGACATCATGCAGGAAGGATTCTCCCAAATAAATAACTGGTGGCAAAAACATGGACTGAAACTAAATACCAAAAAAAAAATGCATTGTTGTGTCTTTTAGGAAGTCATCCATCCTGGAGAACTATCACACTGACAATACGCCCCTAACAGTTGACTCAGTTGTTTGAGATTTTTGACTTTATGCTGTCAGTAATCTCAGTTTTGATAAACATGTGTCCACTGTTGTAAGAAAGTCCTTCTATTTTGCACAGCTTATAAACAAAGGGATTATGGCTAGATCTAGAGATATCATTGTCCCCTTCAGTCTTACAGTATAATGCCTCCTTTGGAAAGTATTGGTTCAGATACATGCAACAGCTGGAATGCCCACAGAGATATCTTACTAAAAGGATACAAGCCCTTAACAATATGTCTTACATTGACTGACTCAAAGCCCTGTCACTATAGTCAGTATCCTACAGACTGATAAGAGATGGCCTGTGTCTGTCAAACAATGCATCTTTTGGCCCAGTACTGATGGACCTACTGTATATCAGCAACTCATATGGCATCAGAAATACCTGGTCTAGAGATCTAAACCTCTTCTGCAATTTCAACTGAACTATTTGAAGGGACAGGTATATCTTGCAGGTTATACCACTGCTCTGTAACAGACTCCTCATCCTCATAAAACAAAGCTCATCCCTGTTCATATTCAAGTGCAACTTGGATCTGTAGGTGGGTTATAGAACATTTATTCCTGAACTGCCTCCTGTACCACTAATGGACAAAGGCAGCTCCCAAATGCTTTATCACATTCATGGGTCCCCTCAAACCATCTGTGGTATGATCTCAGCTAGTCTAAGTAGGGTAATAGATAATCATTGACCATGTGAAGGGAAAGGCTGATAAAACACCAAATGTGATAGGTTAATTCAAGTACCAGAAGGGAAACTGGCCGGGCTTAAAATGTCCCATAAGGGCAGCATTCCCAGTACTTACCTATGAGCCTATGAACAGAACACCTCCTTACCTGTACCCCAACAGATAGCCAGCTGTTTACACATTGAATGTTTGGTTGTGAGGAAAATGAAAAAATAATGATCACAATAAATGGATTCCAACATGTTGCTCCCTGCCCATGCACAAGCTACATTAACCTTCTGTGCACTCCTTTGAGGTTTGAGAGAAAAGTGAAATACATAATGAGCCAAAACCAAAACACAAGGAAGAGTAAAGTGCCCAGGACCAGTACCACTAAAAAAATCACGAACAGCACTTTGGACGCAATAAGGACCAAAACCAAAGCCTTTATCACTGTTCAAAAATATAAAGGAGAGCCAAAACCATTTCAAAATAATACACAAACGTTGTTAACGCATCCAAAAGAAACACCACAACTTCATCACATATCCCATTCATTAATATTTACTCCTTAAATACTTGCACACAATTATTCAATCAAACAAATTAAATAATTTAATATAATAATAATTGAAATTTGTAGTATTTCTTCACCATATAGTGAGTTTTGATGATTTAAATGGTTGAATGGTATTTCACTTGTTTATAACAGTCAGAAAGTTTGAAATTGATGGAAATTAAAATTTCAGAACTTAGGATTTGTCCTAGGCCATTGGTAAATAATCCTTGGAAAAAAGTGTTATCCCTGATTGGCACTTTGCAACCAGAGTTGGATTCACTCTGATAAATGTAAACAGTAATCCCTATTTATGTTTTTGAATTGATCGATTTATTATTCATGTCAGGCTGATTGTAAATAGTGTATATAGTTGTTTGAATTGTTGTTAGTTTCTGTGTGTTAAAAATATTTGAAAATAAAAATTATATGAGTAAAAAGGAAAGTTTTTTAGTGAGTAGAACTATGCATGAAGTATAAGATTGTTTCTCAAGGGCTTCTTTTAATTAATTTGTTTGATTGAATAATTGTGTGTAATTAATATGGGTATTTAAGGAGTAAAGAATAGATGGGATATCTGATGAAGTTGTGGTGTACAGCAAAAACATGGTGTTTCTTTTGGATACGTTAATAAAGTTTGTGTATTATTTTCTAACATTTTTGGCTCTCCTTTATGTTTTTGAACAGTGGTAAAGCCTTTGGTTTTGGTCCTTATTGCTTCCGAAGTGCCGTTCGTGAATGTTTTTAAATAAATAATGACTACACTACACCCAAGTTTCAACCAAAGCTATACCAAACTTCTGTGCACACCTCTGAGCAGATCTAGTTTTAGAATAGGTGGGGTTGAGGGCAGAGGACACCCATAAGTCCACTTCACAATCCAATTTTACAGTCTGGAATTTGGGGAGGGGGGGTTCACCAGGCCCCTAGACGTTCTACGGGAATAGAAGTTTTGTGTTGTATTTTATTCTTATTTTTCAAAGATAATGCCTTGTTAACTGGATTTGCACTGCTATCCAGAAGAACTATGTATTTCCCTGGCAACGCTGCATGTGCCCACTGTAATGTCCCACCACCGGACCAGTAATCAAGGAGTCTCAATCCTCACCACTGGCACCAGTGGGGGACGTACACTGAGAAGATAACAAATTACACACACACACACACACAGTATTTCCAGATGCAATTCTCTGCATCAAGTGCAATTTCTCTTAAGAGCACACAGGGACCACAGTCAGTCTGGGGCTGGTTTCTCCCTCTTTCTCCAGATCCCCAATAAGACTCCCCACTGGCACAGCTATAGAGTTGAGATTTCAGCTGAGTGGCCAAGCCAAGACCTCCAGCAACCTGTCTGTCCAACCAGTGTTTTGTGTCCCTGCCCAAGTAGCTGACACACACACACACACACACACACACACACACACACACACACACACACACACACACACACACACACACACACTCACACACACACACACACACACACACACACACACACACACACACACACACACACACACACACACACACACACACACCTACCAGGGAAAGGCTGGCACAGGTTTACTAGCCATGCCCCCCTTTTGCCCAGACTATAAGGTAGTTATCACTGCCACCAGCCAACTCAGCTATTTTAAGGCCCTTAACAAAGGGTGTCAGGGTGTCAAATCTTGCTGTGCAATGTTACTATTAATACAAAAGGTAGTTTGACCAAGAGCAAGGCTATTGGGAGTGCCCTACATAGTGTCACAAAATAAATATGCAAGTACACTCATAACTTAAATAATTCCACACAGATCAACCACAATGAAAGGTTTAAATATATTTAATAATAAATAATAAATAATAAAAGAACAAGACAATGCTAAATATATATTCACAGTGACATCAGAGTTCAAAACCACAGGAAATATTTAAAACAACATTGCAGGACAGTCTGAAATAAATAAAAAAATATATCTAAACTAAGCTTTGCTATATTCCTGACTCTATCTAAGAGCATTGTACTGTTCCATAGAAAATTACTTTGTCAGTGCAAGGCAGATGTTGTGGTGAATGATTTTTGTTGTTGTCAGGTCCAAGACAGAATACAGAACGGTCTGTCTATCTCAGATACCTCTCAGTTTAATGTTTAATGTGCTGCCCACCATAGGTTCTCTTAGACCCATTTACAGTACTGGGTATCCCTTTCCTGTGCCAGTGATATCCTGCTTGATATCCTGCTTGCTAGGTATAGGTCTCCTTTTTTCCCCAACTCATCTATGGTATATTACATTCCCTATCTGCCAACCAGATTCTCATGTTCTCAGGCAGAGTGCTAAGGGCTTGTTCCCTCACAAGAAGGTCTACCAGCCCGTCAAAAGTGGTGACCTGACACCCACTCACCCACATATGAAAATAAGTGCTTAATTCAACAATATATTCACACACACTTTCATCTGCCTTGGCCTGTGCTCACAAAAACTTTTTCTTAGCTTCAGGTGTTAAAACACTCTAATAAACAATTTTTAACAGTATTATAATTTAAGCAATCAGTATGAGACAATTTAGAAATAGCAGTTACAGCTTTACCATGGAGTAAAGGGGTCAGGAACTGTGTCCAGAGCCTTTGGTCAACATTATACTGTTTACATACCCTTTCAAACATATGAATAAAACTGTCAGAATTATCACCTTCTGTAAATTGTGGAAGAAATTTACTGAACGTTGCTGCTTCTAGGGTTAAGTTATTCCCTTCCCCATTACCTCCATCACTCTGGTGGAGAGTCAACATTTCCTTTTCATGTTGCCTCTGCCTCTCATTTTATTTACCCTCCAAATATCTCAGTCTATCATTTTCTGCAGCTTCCAGACATCTCACTCTCTCTGTTGATTCTATTTCCAAATGTTTGGTCTCCAGTTCAAGTCTCTAACTCCAGATGGATTTTTAAGTCCTCTGAGGAAAGGTTGAACTGTCCATTTTCTTAGAGTTGTACAACCAGTCTGGTTGTCCTCCTGGTTGCTGGTTTGTGATGCAGCTGTGATTAAGTCTACAATTATTTCTTCTTTAGTCAGGTTGACATGCACCAGTCCTTTGGCTTGGCACATCTCAGCCAACTGGCTCCTTGTCAGCTTGCCGTAATCCTCTGCTGACATCTTTGACTGTTGTTTCTGACTAACTAAGCTAACAAAAAATAAATAAAACTATTGTGATATGAAACTCTGAATGTTCACTGTGTGGCTGCTTGAAAGTACAAACACCTTCTTTGGTGACCACTGTTTACAGGCTACAGGAGTTCAATTTCCACACCACTGAATCCCAATATGCGATGTAATGATCCCAGTGCCACCAACCAAAATGTAATGCCCCACCACTGGACCAGTAATCAAGGAGCCTCAGTCCTCACCACTGGCACCAGCGGGGGATGTACACTGAGAAGATGATAAGTTACAGACAGTATTTCCAGATGCAGATTTCTGCATCAAGTGCAATTTCCCTTAAGAGTTCACTGAGACCACAGTCAGTCTGGGGCTGGTTTCCTCCCTCTTTCTCCAGATCCCCCATAAGACTGCCCACTGGAACAGCTATAGAGTTGAGATCTCAGCTGAGATTGCCAAGCCAAGACCTCCAGCACCCCCTCTGTCCAACCAGTGCTTTGTGTCCCTGCCCAAGTAGCTGACACACACACTCTTTGAGGTTTGATTACACATACACACACACACACACACACACACACACACACACACACACACACACACACACACACACACACACACCTGGGAAAGTCTGGCACAGGTTTACTAGCTCTGCCCCCTTTTGCCCAGACTATAAGGTAGTTATCACTGCCACCAGCCAGCTCCTTATCAGCTACTTTCAGGCCCTTAACAAAGGGTGTCTAGTCTTACTGTGTAATGTTACTATTAATACAAATGGTAGTTTGACCAAGGGCAAGGCTATTAGGAGTGGTGTACACAGTGTCACCAAATAAATATGCATGCACTCTCAGAACTTAAATATCTCCACACAGATCAGCCACAATGAAAGGTTTAATAATAAATAATAAATAATAAAATAAGACAATGCTAAATATATATTCACAGTGATAGAGTTCAAAACCACAGGAAATATTCAAAACAACATTGTAGGAGAGTTTGAAATAAATAAAGAAAAATATCTAAATTAAACTTTGCTATATTCCTGACTATATCAAGAGCATTCTACTGCTCCCTAGAAACTTACTTCATCAGCAGGACAGATGCTGTGGTGAATGGCTCTTGTTGTCAGATCCAAGACAGAATGCAGAATCTCTGTTTCTCTCAGAGACCTATCAAATTAATATCTCAAATATTACTGCTGGGATAGCTTGCAGAATGACATAATTTCTTGTCATATGACTCTATCCCAGGTGAAACCCCCATTGCTGGAAGCTGGCTATATTTAGCATTTACCTGTGAAAATACCTAGACGCTGGAAGTCATAAAGCAATTGCATTCCTTCACATTCAAAACTAGTAATTATTTCACCTTAAAGACAATACAGAGAGCTCCCTAGCATAGACATTCTTTCTCTAGCTGCCATAAAGTAATTTAATTTGAGCTATTTTTTCTGAAGTTAAACTCCTGTATTCCAATTTCCACTGTTAAAATATACACATTTAAACAGTTAAAGAAGTGTATGCACATTTCTGTTCTCTTCTAGCAGGGCACACTGTGGATACATCTTTAAGCTCAGTACTTTACAAAAATACCTTTTTTTAACACATGCTTGTACAGACCAGTTTGATATACACATGCCATACAGTTGTAATAAATATGTAAAAAAAGAATCTTATACAGCTCATGTTGATATTCACAAATGACATATAATTATTTATGAAATTCCAGAAAGCGGTGCTGGCAGTATCTTCTTTCATCACATCCGCAAATAAAATCAGTGATAAAATCAATGATATTTTTAACGCACACACACACACACACACACACACACACACACACACACACACACACACACACACACACACACACACACACACACCACATCCCTGACACACTATGTCTATTTAAGATGCACAAGCACACATACACACACTGCAAATTTGCCTTCAGGCAAATTGGAGAAATGTAATTTCACTTATGGCATTTCTTTGGAGTGCTGGAGAAAATCAGTGCAGATGAAAAAACTCTGAAAGAGATAGGGAGCATACAGACTCCACATAAAAAAGCCACAGCCAATTATTTGTCTGAAAGCAAGCACCGTGAAATGGAAATGATACTTGCTGCACCACTGTGTCTATCAGGAATTGCTTTCACATACATCCTGCTCCTGTCAAACCACCAAAGATAGCCATATAGCATGTATAATGTTGATGTCTGTAATGTTAAGTGAAAGACATTATGGACACAAATTGTTAGTCTAAAATGCACTGCAATCTCCCTTTCTCTCTCCACACAAACACACGCACACAGCACAGACATAATGGCATAATGGTATTTGTAATGGAAAGTGAAATTATGGTCAGTTTGTTACTGTACACATAAGCATAAGCCACAGCAGTATTGGTTTTACACTGATTTCAGCAAATAAAAGTATATTGTGTGATGCTACTGCTGACACACTAGATTGGTAGCTGTTATTTAACAGTAATCAAACAACAGCTGATTTAAGTCACTTTTATTCACAGTGGCCTTTCTACCCATAAATTATTTATTTTCAGTTATCTCATTTTGATAACCAGGTAGGTGGGCTGTTCTGAAGATCCTTTTCAGCCATGACCTGGGCCATGAGGGAACAGGGTAAGAGGCAGAGTACATTGACTCTAACAAAGTACAAAAAAGTGCCCAGTAGTTTTCAGTAGATTAACATTATTGAAGATGCCATAGTCATCTAACAGAAGAAGAAGAAAGTCACATACATACATTAGTGGTATTGTTGCACAAGTTTTCTAGTCTGACATTACCATAATACCTTTATTGGTAAGTTTGTGTTACACAAATTTTACAGTTAGTGTAACATTTTAATGACTGAGTTTTAACATCTGTCACAGAAGTAATGCAGCTCAGTTTTTCAGATGCTGACCATTGTATTGTGCTTTTTATTTTGTGCTTAGTGTTGGTTTTCCTATTTTTTTTTCTATTCTTTTGTCTTTCTTTTATTTTTGACTGGGTGCCTCCACAGTGAACTCAGCAGATTTCTTCCCTGAGGTCTATAGTTTCTTCCCACATTTAAAAGACATGATGGTTTGTGAACTGACAGTGATTACTTAGCTGTAGGTATATGCATCCTGCAATAAACTGTCACATCACTTATAATTTATGATGCATATCTTTTGCAAGGAATGTCCGGAGAGCTTTAGTATTCATTATTAACCATTGTTAATTTTAGGTTTATCAGTTATACTATTATCATTAATTAATTTATTATTGCATGTAATAATCCTGAAATCCTTCACTAACTTTCATTGTTATTCATTTCTACTTTCCCTGCTACAGATTATGAAAACAGCACTTTCTGTACGCAAATCTCATATCCATTCACAAAAGGATTTGTCTTATCTTGCTTAACCTGGGCTACCCAGCACTAGAACACAGAGGTGATACAACTATGAAGATTCTGTAGTTAGTGTTGGTCACTATCCCACAATTTTATATCATGAAATTGTTTATCTGGGGTCAGTAAAGTGCTACAAACAAACTATTTTTTCAAATATATACCACGTCTGAAAAGGCTGTTACAGCCGAGGCGCTAGGAGATTTTATGGTGAAACGTTCATTGTTCATTTTGCTGTGGAATTCGCTGTGGAATTAAACAGATTTTTTTATGAAGAAGGCGTTACTGGTTCTTCAGACGTGGTATATATTTATTCTTTATCAGTGTGGTTGAACTATTTTTTCAAATAGTTACTAGTTGAAGAATTTTTGTGACAAATAAGGATGAGTGGTTTACACCGAAAACCTTGAAACTGCATTGGTCGACCGGCATGTGGTCAAATGGTAGTTTTCATGTCAGCAGAATGTTGAACCAAAATGTATCGACTACACTGCTGTGAATGGGTAGTGTAGTTAGAGTATTTGGATTCGACATTGTGCAGGGAGATTGCGGTTCAGTGAGGAACAGGGAATTAGCCCATTTCCTCACTGTAGTGTGATCTTGGAGTCGGTATATTTAATGTGCAGGGGGTGTGGGGGTACAGGAGAGGTCATATCCCCCTGCAATATAGTAAAATTAATGTACTGTTGACTGGAGAGTGTAATGGTACATTAAAGTGCATAGCAGGAGGTGAGTGATGTCACCTCCTGCTATGTCGAATACATAGAAGTACGGATGTTGATGTATTCATTTTCGTGTTGGTTGCTGTTTCAGAATTCAAAATTCAGCATTTCAGGCTGACATTCTGAATGGTCGACTGAAGCGGATTCGGAATTTCAATAGTAAACTGGATGAGTTGTACTGCAGTGGCAATCTGAATCTGAGATAATGCCAGGCTAAACAGGTGCATTTATGGAAGCCAGAGGTAATGCCAGGCTAAATAACACAGAATGTATTTTTATCTTTGCATTTCTCTCTCTTTTTCTCTGTCTCTCTCTCTGTCTCACACACACACACACACACACACACACACACACACACACACACACACACACACACACACACACACTCACACTCTCTCTCTCTCTCTCTCTCTTCTATCTAATATCAAAGGACAAGAAATGTGTGTTAAATGAGTTGAATCTCCAGACATGCTGGCACCTCTTCTTAATGCAACAATACTGAAAACGTCCAGACAGCTCACCAACACTACAAGAATAAAATCTTTAGAGTCCTCAATAGAAGTAATAACTTATTGGAGGAAATTATAGCAAACCACACATTCATCCATCTATAATCCCTTATTCCCAATGGAGTCAGGGTGTCACTTCAACAGTGATAACCATCTAGAGCCAAGGTTCATACCACCAGGTGGCTAGCTCTGCCAATGTTGTTTTTCCATGCCACACACACAAACACACATAGACCTATGGCCAGTTTAGAGTGTCCAATCCACCTGCTGCATGTCTTTGGAATGTAGGAGGAAACCAGAGCATGGAATATTGACTTGCTAAATGCTCAGTGTTACTTAGCAGATGAATAAAGAATCAAACCAAAGACTACAGGATGAAGCTCTGAGTAGCTCATATCATAAATTCCCTGCATGTAATTGCCATATGAGACCGTCGTTTTTAGGTAAAGAGAAAAGGCATGTGAGTCATGAGGGAAAGAGGTTTCTGTCAAAATTATTAACAAAGAAGCTTCATACTTTTTTAGACATTTGTAAAAAGACATAGCTAAAGAAAATGAGAGCATGAAAGATGCTTTATTTGCTATGCAAGGAGCTTAAATAAAATAGATGACCTTGAGGTTAGAGTGTTTGGGGACGATATTGATATAATGCTAGTTATAGAAATATGGTACTCTGGCATAAACAAATCTGTATCACTTCCTGGATGCAATGGTTTTCATAACTGTAGAAATAAAGATGAGGAAGGGTTTTCGTATATATGTCCACAAAAATAAAAGAGCAATGGGATATAATGGCTGCAATGAGTTATCTCCCTAAGACATCAGTGGGATTCAAGGAAAGCAGAAGTTGATGTGTTTTTACAAACCTTGGTGGTTTCCTTGATGAGTAAAATAACTTGTTCTCCTGACAAAAGGACGATGATGATGATGATAATGATGTCATAGATGGTGGCTGGGAAAAGACCATTTTACATACCTTTGGATTTTTTTAAGACTCAAAATGGGGACAATTGCTCATCCCTTTGAAATTATTTGCTCAAGAATTCTAGGCAAAGCCAAAAATAATGGGAAGGGGGAACAACGTTCCCATATTAGAATTTTTTTAAATATTACTCTAATTCATGTAAAATTTAATAGAACAGCAGGCTTTGCATCAACATGCATCTTTTGAACAATAAGAAATATGAAATTATGTTGATGCTGTCTTGTTTGTGGAACCATCTATGAGTAGTAGCTATTTAGCTAGAGTCAGTATTTTGTTTTGTTCCCTACATCATCCTCACAGCACTGCTATCTAGTTCCCCATATCCATGCTAGATCTACTAGCACCTCCATATACCCAGACTTCCTCTGCTTACCTGCTGGGGCTGATAATGGAGCCTAAGGGTGTCCTGTGGGTCCCAGCCATCTAGTTCTGTTGGGGGCTTCAGTTGTGCCATACCCACTATTTCTCCCCTTCCTTTGCAGTTTGTGGTGATACTTGAGGGGTGGCTGTGCAATGAGGGTGTGCAGCATATCATCCTGCCTCTATGGCAGTTCAGCCATGCCCACTACCATGTCTCTCCTAAACTATGCCACCCTTGCACAATGTCCCCGGCCTCTGCCAGGAATCATAGCTGGGAATGCTCATGTAACTATCAACTCTCCCCTGCCACTTTGCCTGTCAACTGAGACACTAATTGAACCCAAATTGACTGGGTTGTAGTTAGGGCTTTATCCCTTTATGCCACTGGCAAGACTCTAGAGTCAACATTTCTATAGTAAGCTAGAAGGCAACTTAAATATCTGGAGCTTAGTTTTTTTATATATATATATATCCTATATATTTATCCTGCTTGTTTGGCTTCCTTGTGTATGCCTATCTATCTATATATTTTTTTTATTCTGTATGTGCAGTATTTATTTGTTTAAGTAAATGTGTCTGGTATTTATTTATTTATAAGAATATTTAGGCATTGTTATTTATCTGGGAAAGGAGCTAATTATTATTTGTACTGTTGGTTAACAAGCTGTTTGACAATTTTTTTTCCATGAAGTTGCTTAGGCCTAGTACCATTGAAGGAGCTGTTAACTGATGTATTTCATATTTGACTTAATTTGAGAGCAACCAGTGACTAGACGTCTCTGACTTTTTTTTCAGAGTGGTGGAAGTATTGCTGTACTAGGTAGAAAGCTATGGGGAAGTAGAGAATTCCAACAGTCTTTCATAGGAATTTTGTTTGTGTTTGTGTGCGTATGTGTGTCTGAAGGAGAGAAAGGCAGTCACAGTAAATAAAGGGGCAGTGGAAGACACTGGTTCACAGAAAGAGCGGTGAAAGACTCCACCCTGGAAGTAGCCTGTGTGCAGTTTACTGTGGGTGTGGAGGTTGGAAGCCCATGCCCTGAACAGCAGTGCATATAATTGCCATTGGAGCCAGGCTGTACTTTGTAAACTAGTGATTGAAAAAGACTTGTGTGCATGTTCTTGTTATTACTTTACCCTTGGTTGGCAGTGGCAGGATTAAAAGCCTGTCAGTGCAGGCCCAGCATCATGTTAGGTGAAAGCCGTTACAGCTCACCTTCACATTTGGTGTCCAGAACTGTAAACTAAAACTGAAATCATTCAGCCCAAGACACCTTTGTTACCAAAGGTGTATGTAAACCCTTTCAACCACAATGTAAAATATACAGAGGTGCAGTTCATCCTCAAGTCTTGGTGAGTACCTTCACGAGATGGACCCTGTTTTTACAAACTCACATCAAGATGGCACTGATATATAGAGTGTATTTTATATAGCATATATCATGGGTAGAAGTAGATTAAAACATAAAAAAGACAGTTGGGTACACAAGTTCCAGGATAAAAAGGTACCCAATCTTCATTTGCACACTGGTGCCAAGACTGGAAAAAATGACAGTGCAGAATCTTGAAGACATGGAAACATTCCTACAATGGAGTTAGGCCAGGCTCAGGGGCAAGATGCTACCCCTGTCGTAGAAGGAAGTAGTAGTCCACAAAAATCACAAAAAACTGATAGGCCAAAAAAGAGCCATCAATATGATAGACTGGACTAATGAGGACAAGAAAGAAATTATGGATTGTTACCATTATGCAAGAATTTTCCAGACAGAAGATATTCAAAGAGATTATGAGAGAAATTAAAGGAAAGAAAAATACTTGCACAAGAAAACCTGTCAAAAGCTTCAAATGCAAATGTGTGTTCATTAATACAACAGATCCATGAAAAGCATTATATAGACCAAGAAACTTTGGACCATTTGGAAAAAGAAGAGAATGAGGAAGTGCAAAAATACAAGGAACAAAACCTAGAGATTTTCAAAAGGTATAAAAAGAAACATGGACATGGGAAAAAGGGATAGACTGGATATTGTGCAATATTTATGCAAAGAAGAAACCCAAAATAATCAATACAAAAAAGCAGCTCCAAAGATATTTGAAGAGAAATACAGGCAAAAGCAACTAAATATGGAAATTTTCACAATACAAAAATAGGATCACATAGGGGGAACATAGAACAGAAGATTAGTAAAACAGAAGTTAAACAAATCAAAGCTGAATTTGTAGAATACTTGCAAAGTGAACGATTTAGTGCAGAAAGTCTAACACAGGTTATGTTACTGCACGAAAGAACAATGAGTCCCCAAAATAAGTAAAAGAGGTGGAGTGAGAGGCATCAAAAAAAGAAATATGGACACGGGGAAAAAAGTAATTTAATATGGTGCAATATTTATACAAAGGAGAAAACAAAATAATCAATACAAAAAGCAGCATCAAAGATATTTGAAGAGAAATACAGGCAAAGGCATGTGGATATGGAATATGTCACAATATAAAAAATAAGAAAACAAAGGAGGAAAGAAGAAAAGATGATTAGTAATGGAGAAGTTAAAGAAATAGAAACTGAAGTTACGGATTACATGCAGAGTGAATGATTTAGTGTACAAACTCCAACTCTGGTAACGTCCCAGCATGATGGAACAATGAGTCCCCAAATTAAGGAGTACCAGATGGAAGGGGAAGCATCTGATTACTTGCCACATGAAGATACTCTGGAGCCTTTAGATGGAAATCAGTGCAAAAGTTCAGCTGGAGTTGCACAGCAAGGGAAGGAGAAGGAAACAGTGGCAACTTTGATGCAATCAGTGTTGTGGAGCGATAGGCCAGTGAGTTCTGACATGAAAGAGCAATAGATTATGCAGGATGCAGCTGAAGAGAATGTGTCACAGGAAGAAGTTCTGTAACTTTCTGTAGAGTACCGACAGGAAATGGAGAACAAAGAATATGCTCTCAGTTTGGAAGAAAATGATCTAAGGGAAGCGTTGCTTGATTTAATAGAAATGGATAGACATACTAACATTGAGGAAAGAAATAGATTACAGAAAGTCAATAAGACCAAAAATGTTAAGAAGATTGATAAGACAAATGAACACAGTACTTAAAACTATTAACAGAAATACATGTGATGTAAGAGAAGTGAATAGGTTATATTAATGTGCAGCTAAATTAATAACAGATAAAGTGTTACCACAATAACATAGGGCAATAGGAAAGGAAGGGAAGAAATCAAATGCCACTAAGTATCAAATAGAGAAAACTATAAAGCAATTAAGACATGAAGTGCCACTGTTGGAAGAGCATAGAAGAGGGAACAGATCAACAAAAATAATTAGAAAGATGAACGTGATAAAAGCAACATGCAGTATCAGGACTACAAGGATCTATCATACATTATTGCAAATAATAAACTAAAGATAGCACAGTTAGAAAAAACTTAGAAGGTAATGCAGATAGATATAAACAAAAAAAGTACAAAATAAGCAATTCATTGATGACCCAAAAAAAGTTTTATAGAGAATTCAGAAACAAAACAAAAGGAATAGAAACACAACAAAAAAGAAGAAACATACACATTTTGCAGAAACATCCATGAATACCCCGTGGGACATAACAAAGATACTGAATGGATAGATGCGAAACAGTAAGAAGTTTAAATATACAGGATATGAAATGGAATGAAATAACAGCCAGAGAAACTCAAACAAAATTAAGAAACGCCACTAATTGGGAAACCCCAGGCCCAGATGTATTACCTAATTTCTGGCTAAAAATATTAACATCTTTACACAAAGATTTAGTCCTGAGTAAGAGCTACTTATATGCACATTTTAACCATACACCAAACTGGTTAACAACAGGAAAAATAATACCCCTCCTTAAGAATGAACTTGCAAGCTATCTTAAAAAATATACACCAATAACTTGCCTTCCAATACTGTATAAACTATATACTGGAACTGACGCCAACAGAGTTTATAGTCATTTAGAAGAAAACTCAAATGATGGCAATAGAACAAAAGGGTAACAAAAGAAAGTCATATGGAACAAAGGATCATTTATTGTTAAATAAAGTCATAATAGAGAATTATAAAAAAGGGATGAATCTAAGTATGGCATGGATAGATTACAAAAAAGCATTTGACAGCAGCCCACATTCATGGATAAAGGAGTGCTTACAAATGTTTAAAATATATACTACACAGATTAATTACATTACAATGACCGTGAAACACTGGCAAACCACTTTACTGTTAAGCCATGATAAAGGACCAATTATTATCCAAGGAATAAAAAAAAAATTCAAAGGGGGATATTCCAGGGTGATTCTTTATTACCCCTACTCTTTTGTCTTGTCCTTGACCTACTAGACTATTTAACAGATTAGGTGATGGTTACAATTTGGCTCACAGAAAACAACAAAGTCTAAATACTTCTCATATTCTTTTTGTGGAGGATTTAAAACTGTATAGTTCATCAGATTAGGAAGTGAAAGCACAACTACAAGTGGTCAAAACTTTCTCAGATGATATAAGATTGTTATTTGGTCTTGATAAATGTACAAAAGCAACATTTAAAGCAGGAAAGCAGCAGCACTGAGAAAATATCAGATTGGGACAGGAATGTGATATAAAGAAACTTGAACAGGAGGGAATGTACAAATATTTAGGAAATGATAAAGGATTGACAATAAAACATGAACAAATGCAAACAAAACTCAGTAAGGACTATTTTAAAAGTCTAAAGTTAATACTGAAAACAGCCCTGACATCTAGAAACAAAGTCCAAGCTATAAACCCATTTGCTCTTCCTGTCCCAACATACAGTTTTGGGGTGATTGATTGGCTCCAAAAAATATTGGAGCAGTTGGACAGGAAAACAAGAAAAATGCTTCATTCTTATGAAAAGATATATAAAAATTAGTGGATACCAAGAATATGTATGTGTATATATATATATATATATATATATATATATATATATATATATATACATATATATATACATATATATATATATATATGTATGTATATAATATATATTCCTCATACTGAAGGAGATATGGCCCTCCATGAAATTGATTACGTGTATAGATCTGCAGTCATAGGGCTGCATACATATCTGCTGGCCTCATCAGATCCAAACATAGTGAAAGTTTTAAAACATGAACAGAACAAGTCTAAAATGATGTCCCTGCTTAGTTTAGCAGAAGCATATTGGTGTGAAGCAGGAATGGAAATCAGTCCAGAAGTAATCAAAAATCAAGCAGCAATTGAATGTACCAAAAAACAAAACAAACTATATAAGGAGATGGATCAGATGAGAAGGCAAGACATGTGGAAAAGGCATAACTATAGTTGCGAGTACAGAAAACTGCTGGAGCAACCACTTGTCAGTCAGGATCTGATGCAGTAATGGTTAAGGAGAGGTAAATTTAAACCAAAAGATGAAGGGATAATATTGGCTACCCAGGATAGTGGACTACATACACTTTAGTTTACAAACTCTATTGAAAATGTGTGAGAAACAGAGAAATTCAGGTGCTGTAAATATGAGCCAGAAAGGGTTGCGCATCTTTTTCCTGTGTGTGATGCACTAATTGCAGAGAGCCTGTATAGTGAAAGGCATAATAATGTGGCAAGACTGTTGCACTGGGGATTGTGTAAACATTACAATACCGAAGTAGCTCAGAAGCATTGGAAACATGAGCCACAAAGCATTATTGAGAATGATGAAGTTTATATCACATGAGATTACCCATTGCCAACATTTCAAAAAATAGAGGCTAGAAAACCAAATATTGTAGTGGATAAAAAAAGACAAAAGTAACCTTTGTCAGTGAAATTGCTACACCCAGTGATTACAGTGTCTTTCATACAGAGAGACACAATGCCATAAAATACCAGGATCTGTAGGCAGAAATGAGGGCAATGTGGAATAAGGATACCCAGACAGTTCCAGTAGTAGTAGGAGTGATGAGTCTCATAAAAAAGAATTTACAGTCTTAGTTAGATATGCTACTGATACATGTAACTCCATAGGAATTGAAAAAGGAGTCAGTTTTGGGAACATTAAATCATGCAAAAAAAGCCCAAACAATTTTGGAGCTCTATTAATTCCCTCCTCAAGCCTGGTACAAAAAACAACCCATGTCCTGATATTAGTAACACTGAACAAGAAATCGCCGAACTATTCAACACCTTCTTCACCTCTTCTATTGCTGATCTAATCAAGACTTTCCCCAACAATAACCCTCCACCCCCCTCTGCTCAAGCTTCCTCCTCCTCCTCTCCTACACCCCCTACCTGTATCCACCTACCTTATAAAAAAGCTTCTCTCCAAACTTAAACCTTGCACCAATGCCCCTGACAACATTCCTTCCTCCTTCTTAAAAATTGCCTCCAGTGGTATTGCTCTCCCTATCAGCATCCTGATAAATAGATCAGTACTTGAGTCCTATGTACCCATACTATGGCGTTCTGCATTTATTCTACTACTCCACAAGGGTGGTAAAAACTGTAATGTTTCCAGTTTCCGCCCTAAAACCATCCTCTCACCAATCTATAAACTTCTTGAAAAATACATACACCTGCAGCTCATGCCATTTACTAAACACCAGCTACTCTTTCCTACCCAACACGGCTTCCGGCCAGGACACAGTACCAACACAGCCCTTCTATCCTTCTTATATTCTGTCAATCTAGCTCAAGACTCTAGTAACATAGTTTCAGCTGTTCTACTAGACTTATCTAAAGCTTTCAATACCATCTCCCACACCCATCTATTAAATCATCTATCGAATTTCTACATCTCCCAAAAAAATTTCCCCTGGTTCTCCAGCTATCATTCTGACAGGTCCCAAGCTGTCAAATGAGGCCAGGCCTCATCTGTTTTCCTCCCCACCCCTATAGGAGTACCCCAAGGTTCCATACTAGGCCCTTTGCTATTTAACATCTTTATTAATGATTTCTACAAAGCCATACCCAATACCAAAATTGTCCAATATGCAGACGATTCCACTTTGATCTGCTGTGCCTCTAACCTATCTGATCTTCAGTCTCTAACTCAAACTGCCTTCTCAACTACTGAAAACTGGATGCACCAAAACCACCTCTCACTAAACGCTAACAAAACTAAGATTATTCTATTCACTCCCTCAAAATCCACTCCTATTGATAAAAATTCACTTCAAATTACCAGCCTTAACAATTCCATTATCAAAGTCGTTCCCTCTGCCAAACTCCTGGGGGTCACCATCGACGAACACTTAAAATTCAATACTCACATCCAACTTAACATCAAGAAAACCCACATAAAACTCAGCCTACTCTACAGAAACAACCACTTCCTCACTCCCTCCACCAGACAAACTTTGGCCACTACCTATCTCCTCCCCTATCTTTTGTATGGCGCTCCACTGCTTACCAATCTATCTTCCACCCTCACCTCCAAACTGGAAGTGTGCTACAATAAAATCTCCAGATTCGCTACCAAGGCAAAATCCTCCTCCTATCACTGCACCTCCCTACACTCTTTAAATTGGTTTGAACTCCCTAATCAACTTGACTTCCTCCAGATCATCACAGCCCACAAATTATTATTCCAACCTACTAGCTGCCCTGCATTATCTAATATCCTACAACCATATACCCACTTAGACCCCTTAGATCTACTCACCAAAACCTTATAATTGTCCAAAAACCCAAGTGCCCAGCTGGACAGCTTCTACTCTCCTTTTCCCTAGCCAAAAAATGGAATGCTGTGCCCTCTACTCTGAGGACCTGTGACAATACACACACCTTCAAAACACAACTTCATTCTTACCTGTTTCTTCACAGGAAATGTAATTGCACTCTTCAACACATACCTCCTAAGCTCAGCTCCTCCTCCTCTCCTGGCTAACCTTCATACCTTCCTAATTTCTCTCATATACTTAGATTATAAATGTAACTAAACAGTAACATCCAGCCATTATGCTGTATGCCTGTCTTTCTCTTGAAAAATGTTTAATAGTTTTGCTGTCTTTACTGAATGATACCTGTTTTGACTGTAATACTACCTGTTGATTGTTATATTACCTGTTGATTGTAATGCAAATATTTTTCTTGTAATTCTCTATGTAATGTAACTTTGTATTGTGGAGCTTTTCTCCCCAGGCCTCCACTGAAAATGGGCTCTTGAGCCCAGTGCACCTTACCGGTCACCAAACTGGAATAAATAAATAAATATAAATAAAAGTGGGCAAGCCTGGAATTTTTGAAGAAGAGCCAGGCCAAGGGGTCTGGCTTGGCTCTTAGCGCTGACTAAGAGGCAAGTCAGAGCAGACAACTGAAGCAGTGGCTCGGTTAAAAATAAGTCTGGAAGTCCAGATGAGATGTAAGCAAAAAAAAAAAAAAAGAAAACTACAATTATAACCAAAAATACAATGACATTGTCAGCATTCCCTCAAATGAGCACTTCCTAATAGCTTGCACTCAGCCACCTCCTTCACTTTGTATGGGTTTGCTGACAATGAAAAATGGAAAAAAATGATAATTAGCAGAAATAAGTACACACTGTGTATACAGTAATAAAATACTGTCTTGGATAGTGGAAAAATTAATTTTCATTTTCCCTTTCTGGTCCAATGATGAATTAGTACACAATAGTTTTACCACATTTTGCAAGAAGTGGTCAAACAGCCCCAAGGTAAAAACAAAATACATTGCCTAAATGGAACAACAGAAGCCTTGCAAAATGTGGATTTTGTTAGTTTTATGTAAGAAAACAATTTTTAGTTCCCTTAAGGCAGTCCACAGTAATAATAAAAAAAAATAGTATTCTTAATAACCTGTATGGGTACAAAATACACATACTATCCCAGTGGACCATGCCCCTTCTGAGAAGGTACACCACTTTTGACTGTGAAGTAATTACAAATAATAATAGTGGCAAACTTTGCTCTTTGATAGATGCTGCCCTCTAGCAAACCATATAAACCCTAACTACCCTTTGCTGTATGCCCCCAAAAATGATAGCTGTCTTTGTGTACACAAATTTCTCACCGACACTAAGAAAAGAATGAAAAATGTAAGAACTGCACTAGTAGTTTTCATTTTGCTATTTCAGCTTGGGGGTTGTAAACACATATACTGCCTCCAACAAGTCATAATACTTTTATTTGACAGCAGTGATTACATGATGACATTTTGCTGTCATGTGCAAGATGCCTCCACAATTCTTCCTCAAAAAGGCATCTCAGTTCTGTGCAGATCTCTGATGCTTGATAGTAAGGAAAGTGAAAGAAAAAAAGAAACAGCCACTACAGTACTATAGTAATTTTAACAAGTTGCTCTTCAACACTTATACTTACCCCCAAACATACACTGAGCACCTCTGAGAGATTCAAAGCACTGAGTTGAAATCAAGGACAGTTGAGAGACTGGGGCTTACCTTAATAAAAATAAAGAAACACAAACAAATTCTGCCCATTCTGTCCATAGCATTGTTAATGCTTTCCACACTGTCTTGATCTGTTTTTCTCTTGCTAAAACAGACTTCTCTCCCTCAGTGGAATAATGCAAGCACTCTGGATTAAAGGAAATGATACACACCTTACCCTAAAAATGAGCTGCAAATATTTTTATAAAATAATTGCCCACTACCATGTCTTGCAATAGTCTTCTTTCATGAAAAAATGTTTAAATCTTCTTTCCTTTCAGCATTTTGGCACCACCCTCTCTGGAATTCCTGCCAACCACAGCGCTTAGATATGTAGACTGGTCTTAATAGACAGCACTTTCCTTAATAGAAAGCACTTTCAGCATGCGGGTCTGGTCCAAACCAACAGTCGACAGTTGCCCAAAAATACAAAAAAAAACACAAACAAAAAAAACTTGAGATTGTGGCTCAAGTTTGTTAATGTGCTGGGTCACAAGCCAGAGCTGAGTTTATACACAGGCTCAAGCCAAGCTTGAACCATCTCTGGCTTGCCTACCTCTGCTGTGAAGAGCACTTTTGGGTAACATCAAAGACTGAAACAATACTAATTTCATGAACTTTAATCATACTTTGACTTATGAATGGGGTGCATTCCCGTCATGGCCTAAGAAACCCAAAAGAGTTTGAGAAATGATGCCACTAGAACATAGAAGTAATGAGATACCTTTAAAGATTCTAAAGTTAGCATTGGCCACTATTTTCCATTTTTAGGACATGCGATTCTCTTGCTGAGGTAGTAAAGTGATAAATCAGCTAAATAATACTCTTTTTCCAAAGAGTTACTTGTTGCAAAATCTTCATGACAAACCAGGTAAAAACATAATTTATGGCCAGTGCAATATTGCTTTTTAGCTAAGCACAAAATTGAGCAAAGCCTACAGACTTGAGAATGGGAATGCAAAGCCTCCTGAAATGAAGTACAGAAATGCTGCTAACATTTGTATATTCCAGACCATAATAAAATTATTGCACAATTATTAATAGGCAGTGGAAGGAATTTCCAGCATCCTGCAGTACAGCAGGTCTTTGAGCGCTGTCTGTGAGTGACATTTTTTTTTTACAATCTGAGAGACTTCATACTATGATTATATTACCTACACAGTTTTTGTTTTTTATGAAGAGGTGGTAATGTAAGATGCCCTATAGGGGGATCCACTGTCTCTTACTAATATCTTCTAAGTTACATTCATATCTTCATAACTGAGTGAGCTGTATGTTATTGAAATGCATAATGTGAAATGTCATGGTGGAAGACAGAAAATACCCTGTCACTGTCCATGTGTAATGCTATATATTGGAGATATTGGTAGCATGAATGGCAGTTATGTATATTAATATTTCAAAGCCAACTGACTTAACGAACCATGAGGTGAAACCACAAGTGAAGTTAAAGCAATTAAAGCAGTAATTAGAGTTTTATGCATTCCTTCTTTGTTTTGTCAACTCAATTTCTGCATTGAAAGCAGCAATTACTGACTCAGAAAATATGAAACACATTTTTAGTATGTAGTTACTGGGTCTCATTAGTGCAAGGTTGTAAGTACTTAAGAGGATGTTCTTTATTTTCAAGAGCTTACAATACAAGTTATATAGGTGCTTATACACTGCCCCTCATCACATCAGTATTTATTTGTAAGTTTATGATAAATTAATTTAAATCTACTGCACCTAGCAGGAGCACAGCCTTAACAGATGAATAGTGTGGTACTGCATTGCTGTCTTAATATACTCCTATGAATCTCCTAATGTTACTAAATAACTTTGTGGCATACTCCTTTTCCCTACAGCCAAATGTTGGGAAGTTTAGTCTTGGTCAAGAGACTGAAACTTCACACATAAACTGCATCCATTAATGTCAATAAAGAACTCTGTGTCTTACCCCTTTTCCTGCTGCCTTGGCCTAAAGATGCAAATGTCATGCATACAGTGACAGGTTTGTATCTTAACTTTATTTCTTAGAATTTACTTTGCAGAAACTACTGTTTGGATAGCATGAGGCATGATATTCACACAAATATTGTATTGCCTACTTTGTGCAGTGGTCCTGACTCAATGTAACAGCAGTATATGTTGGTAAGTTTCTGAAATATTACTTTAAATTTACTGCACCTGGGATGATCCCAGCCTTAACAGATGAACTTTGTGGCATGGAAATGTTGGCCTAGATAGTGTTCTGCATCTAGTCATGTTGAACTTTGCATATTAACCTTTTTTACTTCTACAAATGAATGTTGACAGGTGCCACCTTGGCTTACACACTGAAGTCTTGTGGATGTACTGCCTCGATACTGTGAACTGACTGGTGGCTTCTTTCTAACTATTTGAGGGTACAGTCTGGATAGTGTGATACTCACATAAGAACCCATTGGATTTGGAAGTATAAATTACTGAAATAAACAACACAATGAGCACTGGATTTTGCCCACCCATAAATTGTTAAAAGCCATTAAATGAAAGCTGTGAACTATGTCATACTTTACATTTCTTGACTAACTTTGACATTTTTTCGATATGTTCAGTTAAGTAGCTGTCTAAAGCTATGGAGTAAAATCAGTAATTGTTGCACTGTATAGATAATTTTATTGTAAGTTCTGAAAATGGATGCTAGTTGGACTTCACAGTGCCAGGAAAAGCAGTGCACCTGAACTGTGCTGTGTCAGGCACAGTAGTCTGAATGCATAGAGTGCCAGGGCTGTACAGGCTTAAGATGTAAGGTTACGCAAACACTCATAAATGCAATGTAGAGTTATGCAAACTGATATGCAGACAGTCATAATTGCAATGTTGAGTTATGCAAAGTGCAATGCTGGCAACTGTAACTGTAATGTAAAGTTACACAAAACTGTTATGAAAGTTGTAGTCAAAGTGCAAAGTTATGCAAGCATTTATGCAAACAATCATAATTGCAGTGCAGAGTTATGCAAACTGTTATGCAGCTGTAATTGCAATTTAGAGTTATGCTGGCTGATATATAAACAGTTCTAAGTGTAATGTAGAAATATGCAGACTTATGTAGACAGTCATAATTGCAATGTAGAGGTATGCAAACTGTTCTTCAAACAATCATACGTGCGGTGCAGTGTTATGCAGACTGTCATAACTAAAATGTAGAGCTGAATATTTTAATAGGTTTGCTACTTCCAAACCCAGTACCCCTTATCAGCACAGAAACTATTTATTTTGTCAATAGGTAGATATATGGTTTATCAAATAGGCAAAGAATAGCTCAGAGATAATTGCAAATGGCTAGCTTACAAGATTAAATAATGAGATATGTGTAGTCAAGCACTCAAAGCTTAGAGGACAATCAGCTGTAAGGCAGTGATAGTGAGATGGTGCAAGAATAATTTCTGTGATGGTCAGCCTGCTTATGTCAGAGTGGGGAGTTATAACAAAATGCTGCTTTCTAGTGAAAGCTGGAGACCAGGATTAGTGTCACTCAGTGTGCACAAAGGAGATGGTGGATGTCAACAATCAAGGGTGGATGCAATCATGAGCACGTGTACACATCACTGTATATCCCTCCCCTTGGTGAAGTTGGGACCATACAAAAAAAAAAAAACTTTGCAGTCCAAAGTGGATAACACAGGGTCAGGGTACTTTGATCTCTACACCCCCCAAAGATTGTGTAAATGCTCTGTCATCTCTGGACATGCTAGTGGCCCTAGTTCACAGGCAAGTAGATTGTTCAGCAGTGGGTAAAAGGAGAGGTATGAATACCTGAAGATGGTCATCCTGGCCAAGGGGCTTGTATAACTTTAGATTCCAAAGGTTTACTGTTTTATATAAAGATATTTTGTGTGACTATACATTCTGGTAGTTTGCACTATCTGCACATTCGTTAACTGCGTACTTTTGTCTGTACAGCAATGATAGTGCAAACTTCTGTCACTGAATTTGACTGTTAACACAATTTATCCAAACAACTTAATGCTTTTGGAGTAGCCAGATTTTTGCAGAATGAAGAAATTATGTGGATGTAGTGGAACTTATAGACTGACTGCATAATATGCTGAAGTTATGTAAACTAAGCGGTGTTATAACAATTGAAATGTTTGCAGCAGAACAGATGCATACTGTGTTGGGAGTTGGGTAATGCCTAAAATCTACAATAAATACAAAGAACATTTAAAGTGTGTGCCACAAAAGATCATTATAAAAATGTATATTGTAAACTGGCTGCTAATGTATTGTTGGAAGTATTTATCATATGAACTGATGCGTAATGTGCTGGGTAAAGTATTTTTACAGGCTGATGTAAAAGATCCCATAGTATTAATCAAAAAGAGTAGTAGGTATCACTACTGTATAACTGATTACAGACTGCCCGTCACAACATCCCTCAACTTCTAGTTGAGTGAAATAATCCTAGAAAAGTCTTCTTTAGTGCAATCCAAATCTTTCTCATTTTCCATATTTTTCTTTTCAGCATTATTGCTTTTTGGGCAGTCTACTGAAAAAATTTTCATGACTGCCGCATCTCATATAAGATTTTACCCTATTTATTACTGTCATGCCCTCCTTGTCCACAATCTGTACACACTACATCAGAACAATTTCTGTGAAAATGACCCAATTTACCACATAAAAAAAAACCTTAGGTTACCCACCATAGCAGAGAGCATATTTGTTGTTGTTTACATAAATTTGATTATAAATATGCTGTAAATAGCCATTAACAAAAAACAGTCCTTTCAGTCTCCCAATCCATAATCCCATATCCCCTTTAATTTTAGTCCAGTTCTGTTACACATTGCAATATTTTTTTAATTTTTGTCTCACATCTTCTTCTTCTGATAGAAAAGAGTTTCTACAGCAAATCTGTACTTACCATTTTTTGTTTAAATATAAATCATAGATTTGAAACATTGACCATAGCACTTTTATAGATATCTTTCTTTTCAAAATCCCCTAATATAGTTTGTAGCACAGCCCCATTTTCTATTATACCTTGCAGCTGTCCAGATTTTTGCAGAATGTCCAGATTTTTTACTCTTATTTTTGGTCTGTTCCTCATAAAATTTGTGAGTTTCTGGCAAATCAGTGAGGACTAAAGTCACTAAATAACATTTATTTGAGTTTCAGACTTCATATCATCAAATAATGCAAGAATATGCATTCTAATGCAGACACTGTTATTCTAGCAACTTTCTAAGTTTATAAAAGTAATATTTAAAATATGTCCCTATTTTTGGGCATTATTTTACACTTTGTCCTGATTTTGTGTGCTAAGACGTTCATAGGTTCCTAGGCTCCTAGGTGTGTACTAAGCTAATGGCCCTGGAGCCTTTACAAGCCTAGCCCAAAAAATTGCCCAGGCACCATGCCACCCGATGTTAGTTCACAGTGCCCCTACCCAGTCGGGCAACTGGAGTGATCCCTGGGGTGAACTTTCTGTTTCTCATCCACTCGTCAAGATTTCTCTTGAAGATGGCCAGCAAGGTGCTCTGCTTGACATGAGTGGGAAGCTTATTCCAGAGTATGGGCAGTCTTTGGGAGATGAACCTGTCCCTCCAGCAGGTTCTGTTAATTGTGGTAATGAGGTTGTGATCTCTGGAGCGTGTGGAGCAGGGGGATTGGGATTTCTTTAAGTATAGCATTTCAAATATGGCTGGATCGGACATGGCTTTGTAAGTCAAGCAGAGATCATCTCTAAGTAGATGATAAGAGACTGAGAACAGCTGACGTTGTTTGAGTCTGTCCATAGAGGACATGTGTTTAAGGCCTAGGATCCTTTTTGTGAGGTACTTTTGTAGCCTCTCCAACTGTTGTAGGTGTCTGGTCAG
This sequence comes from Protopterus annectens, assembly GCF_019279795.1. Taxonomy (NCBI): domain Eukaryota; kingdom Metazoa; phylum Chordata; order Ceratodontiformes; family Protopteridae; genus Protopterus; species Protopterus annectens. The sequence continues at coordinate 597,410,458 of NC_056751.1, forward strand.
GTACATGCCAAACAGGGTGTTATATTCCATGACTGGTCTAATGAGGGATGAGTAGAGAGGAATGATGACCTCTTTTTTCCTGGATGTGAAACCTTTGGTTATAAGATGTGCCACATAGAAGGACCTTCTGACCACAGTGGCAATGTGGTGGTCGAAGGTGAGGTGGCTGTCAACCTGGGTGGCCAGATCTCTTATGGCCCTTCATTGTTTAGTTGGCTCCCATCAACGTGGTAATTCATGGGAACTGATTTTTTTCCAAGGGGATAATGCATTTTTTGGCAATAAGCTTCAGGCCATGGTTCCAACACTAGTCATTGGTCTCAGAGAGGCCCTTTTGTAGGATGTCTGCATCACTTGGGGAGTTGATAATGACTCCTAGCTTGCAGTCATCAGCAAACTTGGTCAGCCAGAGTAATTCTGTGTTGTCCTGGACTTCTGAGAAATAGATGCTAAACAGGAGAGGGATCAAGACCAAGCCCTGTGGTACTCCACTCATGACTGATCGACAGTCTGACTTGGAATCCACAATTTTCACTCTGTGGGTCCTGTCTGTGAGCCAGTTTGAAACCCACCTAGTGATGTAAGGATTGATGCCTAGTTTGGTGAGTTTATCAATGATACCTGAGTGGGGAATGGTATCAAAGGCCTTGGCCAGGTCAAGGTAGGCTGTATGCACTGCCTTGCCCTCATCCACAGCCTTGGTGACTGCCTCGAAGAAGTCAACCAGGTTCAGCAGGCAGGATCTCCCCTTGACAAAGCCAAACTGTGTGGGGTCAAGAGTTTGGAGAGTGCCTATATCTTTGTTAAGCAGGTCCATGATGATGCGCTCTATAGCTTTGCATACCAGACTCGTCAGGCTAATGGAGCAATAGTTCACAGGGTCTGTAGTTGTTCCCCCTTTATGGAACGGGATGACTGTAGCAGTGTGCCATTCATTAGGGACATAGTCTGAGGTAAGGCTGTGATTGAACAGGGGACACAGATGTGGTGCCAGTTTGTTTTGTAGCTCATGGGGGATGCAGCCAGTGATATTATCAGGTCCCATGGATGCTGTATTCTTGGCTTTGGACAATGCAGCTTTTACCTGTGCCGCAGAAATGGTGGGTACCAGGCTTTCTTCTGGTATTGTGATAGGGCCCTTGGGGGTGGGAGAGGGGTAAAATTGGCACTGAATCTGTTGGCCAGTATGTTGGCTATTATCAATTGGCTCAGTATAGGAGGTGCCATTGTACAATAACTCAGAGCAAATCTGGGTATTGTCTTGGAGGTTTTTGATATAGCTATAGAAGGCTTTGTGGTTGTTTTTGGTATCAGCCACAATTATGCTTTCATAGCTGGCTTTAGAGGATTTGATAAGGGATCTCAGCTTTTTGTTGAGACTGATAAGGGAGGTTTTCCAGTCTTGTGACTTCATTTTTTTCTGCAACAGTTTCTTCCTTCTGTTGTAGAGTTTACTGATGGCTGGGGACCACCAGATTGGCTTCCTTTTTTTGGAGGAGAGTGTCTTAGTTCTTTTTGGTATGGCAAGGTCCATGCATTTGTGTATGTGCTCGTACAGTGCATTGGTGCATGATTTGGCAGTCATGCAGCTATTTTCCATTGGCATGAGTACTGAGAAGTTAGCCACCTCTGTTTTTAGGAGCCCAAAGTCAGCTTTAGAGAAGTTTTTCAGGGTAGTCACCTTAGTGGGAGTTTTAGGTGAGATGTAGATTTCCATGGTCATCAGTTTGTGGTCAGATTTAACCAGGGAGGAATTGACTATAGGTGTGGAGCAGCAGTTTCCCATGTTGGTGATAACCAGGTCGAGGATGTTACTTCCTCTATTGGGGGTCAGAATGAGCTGGTCTAGGGCATTGGAATTGATAAATTCCAGAAAGCATTGGGCCTGTACATTGGTACTTGAATAATTTTCCCAGTTGATGGAAGGGTAGTTGAAGTCACCCAGTATGAGAGTATTGGGTTGGAACTTGGAGTGAGAGTCTAGGGACATGTTTGAGGCTCTGTAGTAGGCCATGACTTGTATCACTTTCTATATTCAAATTATATATAGTTACTCTTGACAAATTGAATGAATGAATGAATGAATGAATAAATAAACAAATAATGAGCCAATGTTTATAACTGAAGGATTGTTACCCTACATGAAGCTATTACCTATGTTCAGAACTTGCATCTCTCCATGGTGGTCCCCCCATTCATATAATGGAATATTAACAAAAACAAGAGTTGTTTCAAAGCCAGTCTGTTTTGTGTATTCTTCATAGTAGTGTACCAACAGTGCACTACATTAGCAAAGGAAACTTCTTTCATCTCTTCCAGTTTTCCAATCTCAGTTCACAGGGAGTTGCTGGAAAGAGGCATATCATGTACAAGATTAAATTCAAATTGCCCACTGTTTTCCACTTTTTGTTTCCACTTTTTGCAGTGAAGTCATTTCTCTAACATTGTTCACTTCATCTGATATAGAATCATTAACAAGTTAATACACAATATCTGACCATAGCATTTTACTATTAAAGTTGCGACACTTTGCTTTCCTAAATTCAACAGTTGTTGTATACTAATACCTCTGTTATGCAAAGTCATCACTATAACATCACCGAGCTGCTCATCTCTCTTTTGACTATCATCTCTGCCATTCTCTCCTTCATTCACCATGGCACCTCACAGTGCCACCTGCTGCAAAGAGCCGAGGGACTTCCTCTGTATCCTGGCCAAATTTCTCCTATTCACTATGAATACCACCTTGGGTCTTCCCTGATAAGGGGCCTCTGGTCCAGTGAGACTAACTTAGTCAATACAGGATAAATAAAATAAAATTAGATACATTTCTGCCACCTAAGTGTATTTTAATAGCTTTAAATATAAACAGGCTGCTAACAAAAATGTTTTATCTCAAGTAAAGCATCATTTAACCTGAAAGTACTTTGTCTTTACTATTGCACTGCTATCAGTCCACAGGGAACAGTATTAACATCTGTTTTAAACACTTACAACTATGTATATAGTACAGAGTCAAGAGTTTTCCTCTCCTGCAGATTCTATTGACAGTGTAACAGCAGCAGCACATGGGAACACACTGTAGATCCAGGCGCTTTTATTGACTCTGACAGAGCTGTAGCTAGCTATGCTTGTACTTGAGGACCAAACAAAGGAAAAAGCCCTTTTTACACTTAAAAACTAAATTATGGCAAACAATTTGCTACATTTGCAGTAAGCAACTTGCTACAATTTATACCACACATGAAATGCTGTAACACTTCTGGGATGATTGCAAAAACAGTATCAGCATTTCATAGGTTCATAGGTTCATACTAGGCTATCTGCCCTGGGGCAATTATAAGCCTAGCCCGATTCTGTATGGCTTACGCCACCCCTTTATTTGAGTATACTGTGCCCTTTTTAAGATTTATTTTCATCAAATTGCCAGTATGGAAAGGCTGTGTACTACATGAACTACAAAATTAACTGACACCTCACTTAAGTGTCATGTTTAATCATAGCCTCACCTCAGGCATTGTGCCCACTGAGTGGTGCACAGCTACAGTTATCCCACTCCACAAGGGGGGATCCACCTTGGATCCTGGGATACCGCCCCATCAGTCTGACGAGCCTGATCTGCAAAGCCATGGAACATATTATCATGGAACTTATAAACAAAGACATTAGCAACCTTCAAACACTGGACCCCATGCAGTTTGGGTTTGTGAAGGGCCAATCTTGTCTCCTGAACTTGATTGACTTCTTCAAATCAGTCTCCAGAGCTGTGGACAAGGGTAAGGTGGTCCAGACAGCCTACCTGGACCATGACAAGGCCTTCAACACCATCCCCCTCTCTGGAAACATAGATAAATTTACTAAGCTGGGCATTAATCCCTACGTCACTCGATGGGTTGCCTACTGGCTTACTGACAGAACCCACACTGTAAAAGTAGACAACTCCAAATCCAGATCCAGACAAGTGACAAGTGGAGTACCTCAGGGTTCAGTCTTGGGACTGCTCTTGTTTGGCATCTACTTCTCTGAATTACAGACCAACACTAAGGGACTCTGGCTAACAAAGTTCGCAGATGACTGCAAACTGGGAGCCATTATTGAATCCCCAAATGACGTGGATATTCTACAAAAGGGCCTTACACAAACAGATGCTTGATGCCAGAGTCATGGGCTCAAGCTCAATGCCAAGAAATGTATAGTTATCTCCTTTGGGAATAAACATGTACCCATGAATTACCACATAGGTGGCAGTACACTAAACACCGAAAGTGTGATAAGAGACTTAGGGACACAGGTGGACAGTGGTCTCACCTTCAATAACCACATCGCTACAACAGTCAGGAAATCCTTCTATGCGGCACACCTCATCACTAAGGGCTTTTCATCCAGAAAAAAGGAGGTTATTGTCCCACTGTACTCATCCCTCATAAGACCCATTATAAAATACAATGTCCCATTTGGTATGTACCTCTCAAAACATCTGTAACAACTGGAAAGGCCGCAGAAATACCTCACTAAAAGAATCACAGGCCTAAAGCAGATGCCCTATGCTGACCATCTAAAAAAACTCCATCTATACTCTGTCGCATATCATCTACTCAGATGCGATCTCTGCTTAACATACAAGGCCATGTCAAACCCTGAGCTGTTGGACATGCTCCACTTAAAGAAACCCCATCCCTCAGAGACACACGTTCCAGGGATCTAAGCCTTGTCATCACAATGAACAAAACATGCTGGAGGGATAGGTTCCTGACCCAGAGACTCCCCAAACTCTGGAATAGACTGCCCATACATGTCGAGCAGAGCATCTATTTGGTCCTCTTCAAAAGGAACCTTGATGACTGGATGGGAGATAGGAAATTCACCCCGGGGATCACGTCAGTCGCCCTGCTAGACAGGGGTCCAGGGAAGCAAATACTGTGGGAAGAAATAGCCAGGGAATTGTTATGGCTAGACTTGTATAGGCCCTAGGGCCAATAGCCTAGTACCAACCTATGAACCTATGAATGTTGATACTGTACTACTGACTGATCAGCATCTACCTATCACACCCCTAAAACCTTGCACCTAAGGTGGCTGCTCCCTTTGCCCTGCCCTAGCTATGTAATGAAGTGTCCATTGACAGAGTATTTGTTACAGTATGAAAATCTTTTTTTTCATGGCCCAGTTTATAGTCAAAGGTTTATGCTCAAGATCCAAGCAGGGCTTTGCCCCTCTATATTTCTCTCTAATTAGGTTGGCCATTGAATATAACATTTTGAGTTGCATGTTTCTTACCAGACATATACCCCAGCTTCAAAGACTACAATGTTTCTTATCCAAATATGATCAAATGGATAGGAGCCCTTAGCTATTCAAATAGATTAAAAAGTATTTTACATTTTTCTGTCTTCTGCAAATCATTACATAGAGATCTCTGTCTTACTTTTTGGGCTATAAAAGATCCTGTTTTACTAGATCTTCTTCACCTCAGGAAAAAAAAACGCTGGAACTGTTAGGGGCATTCACTCCAAAACTCTCAGCTTATATTCTTACATAAACTGGACTTCATGGAGGGGGTAGATTCATTATCAAAACAATTCTGTATATGTGAAATAAACTTCCCTTGTATTTTAAATGATGGAACACCTCAGTTTCCTTTAAGTTAATTCTTTATGGGTTCACATACATTTACTTCAGGGGATTAGTGGTAAAGAAGAGCGTAAACCTACCAGTGATATTCCCTAGGGTGCAAGACTAGGCTTTATATGGTTGTTCCTCCTGCCTGAACCTATGATAGCAACCACTGAAGCAATATGACCTGCACCTGTGAAACATTCTGAAAACAAGTTTCAGGGTACACATCTAGTAAGTACTGTTTAAATTATATGCAAAGCTTTTTAAATGGAAAGCAATAACTTTCTAGAAATTCCAAGATTAAGGACTTCTGTCTACTTTTTAAATAATGTTGCGTTGTGCTTTGATACTCCACCCTGTACTTTATGTGTGTATTTAACCTGAACAACAAACTGGATGTGTGATAATGAAATAGTTGTCAACTCTCGGAGTAAAACTTTCACAATATGAGATCACTTGGGAGTGTGGGTGGGGTGGTGCATCCAGGACAGGAAGTGTCTTGGGATTGCAGAACAACATGCACATTAAGTGCTAAGGGTGACATAGTGGTGGTGGAGAGGTGTGAATGTCAGAGGTTGTGTTGGTATGGGGGGGGGGGGGTCACCATGGAGTTCTTCAACTAAGGATTAATTTCATCAAAGACCAGCTCTGACCTGCATCTCAGAACCCATAGTGACTCGTAAAGGCTAGTACACAATAAGGAAAGACACTATGCATGTTCCTGCCCCACTATGTAGGCATAGTACTCCATGCATGGAGTACACCTGCATGTATCTCCCCTCTGTGGTCATATATGATCCAGAATTACAGCACCATTGGAATGTCACTTTGTCTGAACAGGCAGCAAGTGGAACTACAGCTACACAGGTTAGGTTCCATAGGGTTGCTTTTGTCAGCTCAGTGATCCTTCTTTCCTGTTAATATACTCTTCAGCATACAGAGCTAAGGAATATATTAGTTCTGTCAAATAAAGAAAATAAATGACTGGTGCCAGAAACATGGCCTCAGACTGAATGTCAAAAAATGTGTCATCATCTTCGTTGATGACAGTGATATCCCCACAAATTATTACATTAATAAGGTAGGTCCTAAGCATGCAATCAGTCGTGAGGGACTTGGGCACCCAGGTTGATAGCAAACTGACTTTTGACCACCATATTGCCTCTGTTGTACGGAAAGCTTTAGTAAGGGGATCTCATCCAGGGATAAGGAGGTCATAACATCCCTGTATTCTTCCCTTATAAGACCCATTACTGAGTACAATGCCCCTTTTGTTATGTACCTCACAAAGCACATGCAGCAGCTGGACAGACCACAGAAGTTCCTCACCAGGAGAATCCAGGGCCTCAAACATCTATCCTACTCGAGCATAGTAGATAAAATTTCTCAACTAGGCATCAATTCATATGTTATCAGATGGGTAGCAAATTGGCTCACTGATACAACCCACCTAATCAAAATAGGGGAAGCCACCTCAAGCAGTAGACCTGTAATGAGCAGCATACCCCAGGGATCGGTCTTGGGGCCTCTGTTATTCGGGATATTCTTCTCTGAGGTTCAGACCCAAACCAGTGGGCTATGGCTAACGATGTTTGCAGATGACTGCAAGCTGGGTGCAGTCATCAATTCCCAAAGTGATGTGAGCATCCTCCAAGAGGGTCTAACCCAAACAAATTACTGGTGCCAGAAACATGGCCTCAAGCTGAATGCCAAAAAATGCATCATCATCCCCTTTGGGGAGAGTGATGTCCCCACATATTATCACATTAATAGCAACGTCCTAAGTACACAATCAGTAGTGAGGGATTTGGGCACCCGGGTTGATAGCAACCTGACTTTTGACCGCCATGTTGCTTCTATTACATGGCCCACCTCATAAGTAAGGGTATTTCATCCAGGGACAAAGAAGCCATAACATCCCTGTATTCCTCCCTTATAAGGCCAATTATTGAGTACAACTCCCCTTCGGCATGTACCTCGCAAAGCACATGCAGCAGCTGGAGAGACCACAGAGGTTCCTCACCAGGAGAATCTAGGGCCTCAAACATCTGCCCTACACAAATAGGCTAAAAGCCCTGTCTCTCTATTCAGTTCCATACAGACTCCTCAGAGGTGACCTCTGTCTGTCATACAAGGCAATCTCAGAACCCACCTTGATGGGACTGCTGCATATCTGTAAGTCAAGCTCCACTTGAGCAACCCGTATGAGTGACCTCAACTTGGTCTGTGATATCAATAGTGCTTGTTGGTGGGACAGATTTCTGTCCTAAAGACTCCCCCCATCTATGGAATAGACTCTGTCTCCATGTCAAACAGAGTACCTCATTATCCCCTTTTAAGTGCAGCCTGGATAACTGGATGGGAAACAGAAAATACACCCCTGGGATTCCACCTGTGTCCCTGCTGGACAGGGGCTTTGGGTGTTGACTTGTCTAAACATGGACTAAACTCTTGGCTAGGCTTATAAGGGCCTTAGGGCCAATAGCCTAGTAACTTTCTATGATCCTATACACAGATAGGCTAAAAACCCTGTCTCTCTACTCAGTCAAATACAGACTCCTCAGAGGTGACCTCTGTCTGGCATACAAAACAATCTCAGACCCCACCTAGATGGGACTGTTGCATATCTGCAAGTCAAGCTACACTCGAGTAACCCACACGTGTGGCCTCAACCTGGTCTCTGACAGCAACAGGACTTATTGGCAGGACAGATTTGTGTCTCTGAGACTCCCCTTCTGTGGATTAGACTCTCTCTCTCCACATCAAGCAGAGTACCTAATTAACCCTTTTTAAGTGCAACCTGGATAACAGGATGGGGAACAGAAAGTACACCCCTGGGATTCGACCTGTGTCCCTGCTGGACAGAGGCATCAGGTGCTGACTTGTCCAAACATGGGCTACATTCTTGACTAGGCTTGTAAGGGCTTCAGGGCCAATAGCCTGGTAACTTCCTATGATCCCATGATAAAACAGAACACCTTTGTTGCATGACAGGAAAATCCCTGCTTGCAATGAAGTTCCCTTTGATGCAGACAAGCCAGCTACCATAAGCAAACTTGTTCCACCCACACATAGTTAGGCTGGTGAGTTACTGTCAATAAGAGCTCACGCAGTACCATACCCCATCATTACCATATTCTTTTTACTTACCCTAGTTCCTTCTCATACCTAATGGCTGTGATATCCTTATGACTCAAGAGCAGGCAAGTTGGCAGAGCATGACACAGCAGAAGACATCTATGTACTAATGTATGCAAAGCATACTTATGTATGTAGTTATTCCCTACTGTGCTGTATAGTGCTGTCATGCAACACAGCACAGCGCAGCACAGTACAGCAGCTACTGGGCTGTGGTTAGGAGCATGAACTAATCGGGCTCCAGTGGGTACTGCACACCACTGAGTGCAAAGCACTCCTGTGCATAATTCTAAAAGAACTGGAGGTCAGTTGTCAATTACACACCACCATTAAGGACCACAGTCATTTATTTTTAACAACTCTGCATAGATGAGGTTATGAATGGTACCATCCTGTTGTAACCCTCTGTCAGACTAGTAATTGTTATATATCCAGTATAGTTTAAATTGTGGGTCTAGTTGCTTTATTGTGCTGAGTTATTTCTTGTTAAATTAAACAATTTATTTTTCCCTGAGTCTTATGATTTGAATATATTTTCTGTATATTTTTGTATCAATCCATTGAAGTCTTCAGGCTTTGGTTCCCTGGGTTAACCCTGAAAGAGAGTCCTTAGCACATTAGGAGCTACTACACAATCAGGGCAGTTGGGGTTATTGCTAATAAATGTCTTTAGATCAGAGAAGCATCTGCAAATGGAGACAGACCTTAAATGTCGGGTGACCTAGTCCTTAAAAACTGTGTGTTCTCAGATATTCCAGAGTAAAGAGAGATATTCCATAATGCTAGGTCATGTTTAGGAAATGGGTGGTATTCCACAAGTACTACTGGGTCATATTTAGGAAAGGCCTTCTTTCCTACTCATCAGTCTCACACTATAAACATAAGCATCATACTGTTATTTTCTGCATAAATGTAGTTATGAAAGTTACTTATATAAATAACAGGTACTAAACAGAGAAAAGTGAATGCACTTTACATTTGATTGTAATAATGTAAAAAAGTATTGTCGTTAGACTGGAGTTTTATTTAATCCATTATCTAAATAGATATCAAAATTTTAGTATAGACATTTTATTCTATACCTAAGAAAAAATCAGACTCTAACATATGTAAAGAACATAGTGTTTGTCCTGAACAAAAATTCTGGGCAGTCTGCTAAAGAACTTAGTTGCGTAGTTACTGACTAGACCTGAGTAGGAGGCTGAGATTTATTGCTTTATGCTCAGTGGAACAAGGAAAGAAAAGCAGATTAGGTAAAAACATAAAACCAAATAAAACCAAACCAGAAATATGCAAAGTAAAATGTTTTCCAAATGCAGATCTCTGTCCTCTGATTAAAGGGAAGATGCACAGCAAGCAGAATAGAAACAACCTTTGAACAATGCAGAGATTTTCTCTGATGAGGGTAGAACAATAAAAGCATAATGATTGCACAAGTAGGCCAGAAGAAGCGTCAAACACATTCATTTGTTAGTGGACTTTCAAGTGTAGGCTTTCATTTTTAAAGGTGTAGAAATAGAATGTATGTGTGAAAAAGTACAGTTGTATATACTTACCATAAATGTAGATGTTCAAGTGTATTCACTGTTGCAGTCATCACATTTGGGTTATCTGCTTGCAGTAGCCCTCAGTTGGCCTGATTATCAAAGTCTTCTGTCCTGTGTCGGTTGCTGTCTCATCTTCCATGACATCAGGTAGTCAGGGGTATAAAGCATGCAGCCGATGCCATTACATCAGTTTTTCTTGCCCCAGATGTCAGGTGCCCCCATAATGGGAAGCAATTATATATATATACAAGGTTACACCGCCAACAAAAAAGCAAATACACCCAAAAGGCTTTAAGAATAGTAAACAAGAATAGAGGTATAGCCAAAAGAAGTCAGGGGGCTGGAGGGAGGGTAACCAGGACTGCATCAGCGAATACACTCGAACATCTGCATTTATGGTAAGTGTACACAACTGTACTATGTTCTTCGTGTTTCACTGTTGCAGTAATCACATTTGGGTAGATTCCCAAAGCTAAGGATGAGAGGAGGAAATTAGATAGCATTAGGACCAGGTATAAGGCCCTGCAAGACTGCAGTGGCAAAGCCAGCTCTGGATTTAGAGAAGATTGGCAAATGGTAATGCTTGGTGAAAGTATGTACAGAACTCCAGGTAGCAGCTTCTAGGATGTCCCTCGTAGGGACACCTCTGAGAAAGGCTGTGGATGTAGATGCAGCCCTGGTTGAATGTGGTCTTATCCCTTGTGGGGTAGGTTTTCCAAGGTGCTTATAGCAGAAATGAATGCAATGACCTATCTATTTAGAAATGGTTTGTTTTGAAATGGCCTTTCCCTCTGCCCCTGCAGCAAATGCAAACAGCAGATGTTCAGATTTCCTGAGAGGTTTAGTCCTGTCCAAGTAAAATCTAAGTTGTCTGTGCACATATAAGGAGTGCAGTATACGTTCCCTTTTATTCTGTGGATTAAAAAAAGGTTGGCAAATGAATGGACTGATTAAGAGCTACACTGGATACCACCTTGGGCATGAAGGAGGGATTGGTCCTGAGGGAAACCTTGTCCACATGAAAGATGATGAAAGGCTCCACTGCCATAAGGGCCTGTAATTCAGACACCCCCTTCTTGCTGAAGTGATGGCTAAAAGGAAGGCTGTTTTCCAAGAAAGGAATTTCAGCTCTGCATTTGCTGCTGGCTCAAAAGGAGGTAGAGTGGGTTTTTCCAATACAAAGTTAAGGTCCCAGGCTGGAGTTGGGGCTCTCCTGAGTGATCTTAAGTTTTTGGCCCCTCTGAGAAACTGCTTGAGCAGTGGATGAAAGAAGAGGGGTGGTTCTGTGTTGTAATGAGCTGAAATGGCTGAGGCATTAATTTTGATGGAGGAAAAGGAAAGGCCCTTGTGGAGCATCTCAGTTAAATATTGAAGAATCTGAGGTAAATTGGGTGCTGCTGTGCCCATCCCCTAAGTTTGGTTCCAGGAACAGAATCTCTTCCATTTTTCAGCATAAGATTTTCTAGTACTAGGCCTCATTGCCTCCAGAATGACATCCAACACTTGCTTACTGAGGGATGGTAACAGAGAGATCAGGTAATTAGCCAGGCTGCCAGGTTCAGAGTTTGAAGCTGAGGGTGTAGAATCTGGCCCTCCTGCTGGGACAGCAGGGTAGGGGTCTGAGGCAGGTGCCATGGTGTCAGCAGTGACACACTGCGCAATAGGGTGTACCAGTGTTGGCGTGGCCAGTCTGGTGCAATCAGTATCATCCTTGGTTGGTTCTGTTTAATCTTTAGTAGTACCTTGGAGGGGAGAGACAGTGGAGGAAAGGCATAAACTGATAGGTTTTTCCAGGTGAAGGACAGGGCATCCACTTTCCAAGCTTGTTTTTGGGGTGTCCTTGTGCAGAATTTGTCCAGTTGGTAGTTCTGGGGGAAGCAAACAGGTCTATCTCTGGGCTCCCCCATTTGTTTCTCAACATGTTGAATATCTTTGGTTCCAGTTTCCACTCGTGTGGGTCCATGAGATTTCTTCTTAGTTCGTCTGCCAGTGCTTTTAGCTTTCCTGGCAGGAATTGAATCTGTAGGTGCACTTGGTAGCCCAAGGCTGTGTTCCACAGAGCCATGGCTAGTCTGCAGAGAGGGTATGAGTGGGTTCCCCCCTGCTTGTTTATGTACCACATAACAGTGGTGTTGTCCATCTTTACCATTAATTGTCCTGGAAGAATGTGATCCTTGAAGGCTGTCAGAGCATTCTGTACAGCTAACATTTCTTTTTGATTGATATGCAGGTGCATTTGACTTGGGTTCCATTTGTCCTGAATGCACTTCCCTGCCATGTGAGCCCCCCATGCATAGTCTGATGCGTCTGTTGTTAGGGTTTGGGTGGTAGGGGGTAGAGTGAATGGAAGTCCCTTGTTTTGATGGCAGGCCTCTACCCACCAAAGGAACTCTATCTGTAGACAAGGTATGATAGGAATCATTGCTTCTAGATCCTGAGAATGTTGACAACATAGGCGTTTTAGATACCATTGTAGTTTCCTCATATGTAGTCTTGCATATGGAATTAGGAGAATGCAGGAGGTCATGAACCCCAAGGCCTGCAGTATTTGTCTTGCAGATAGCAGGGTCTTTGTGGTCATTAGTTTGAAATAAGCTGTGAAATGAACTTGTGAGGAAAGCCATCTGGGAAGTTATGTTCAAGCTTGCTCCCAGGAATACAATTTGTTGGCAGGGTACAAGATGTGATTTATTTTCGTTTATGGTGTACCCCAGAGAAGTTAGCAATTTTTGTACAAACGCCAGATGATTCAATAGCATGTCCTGGCTTTCTCCCTGAATTAGACAATCGTCCAGGTATGGGTATATTTGAATATTTCTTTGCCTGCAAAATGCAATGACTGGAGCTAGGCACTTTGTGAATACCCTGGGCGCAGTAGATAAGCCAAAGGGCAGTGCAAAGAACTGATAGTGCATGAAGCTTGCTTTGAAGCGTAGGTATCTTCTGCAAGATTCCCTGATTGGGATGTGCAGGTAGGCTTCCTTTAAATCCAGTGTTGCCAACCAGGCATCCTTGCCTAGCATAGGAAGCAACTGTAAAGAGTTAGCATCTTGAATTTTGGGATCACCAAAAATGTGTTTAGTATAGAGAGGACCAGGATAGGATGCCAGGAGTTGTCTTTTCTGGGCACCAGGAAAAGTTTTGAGTAGAAACCATGTCCCCCTTCCTCTTCTGGGACAGTTTGAACAGCCCTGATACTTAAGAGGGAGAGAACTTGCTTTTGAGCCTCTGACCACTGATTTGGGGGTAGATCTGGTCAACTGTTTGGGGTTGGTAAGGTGTGAAAGTGGAATCTGTATCCTTGGCAAACTATATTTAAAACCCATTTGTCATGGGTAATTAGTTCCCAATTTTTTGCCTGCAGGGCAATCTTTCCCCCTAAAGGAGAAGGGCTTGGAAGTTTTAAAGGTAAGTCATTAAGACAGTTTACCATAGGGGGGAGTCTTACTACTCCCTGTTTTGGGAGTGGGAGCTCCCCACTGCTTAGTCCTGTGTGTACCTTGAAGCCTGGGTGTTCTGCTGGTTCTGGGTTTGGACTGAGAAGGCCTGGAAAAGGCAGGAAAGGACCGATTCTTAGAGGACCAATGCCTACTAAATCTGGGAGGCTGTATTTGCAGGAAATCTTTAACAGTTTGCATAGATTTAGCTTTTTCCTCCATCTTTTTAAGTACTTCTTCTGCTTTGTTGCCAAACAGGCAGTCCTGGTTTAAGGGAGCATCCAGCAATTTAGCTTTAACATGATTTGGCAAAGATTCTTCCTTAAGCCAAGCATGCCTTCTAAGTACAGACCCAGGGACAGCAGCCCTGCAAGATGCCTCTAGTGAATCAAAACCACATTGCAAAGTATGTTTACCAACTTGTTCAGCAGAATGCATTAAATCCTGTAAATCTTTATTTTCAGCACAGTCAGGAATCAACATAATTTTCTCCTTAAGCAGTCCAATAACATGCTGCTGATACTTTAACATATGAAACTGGCAGTTTAAGGCCCTAATGGCCAAGGGTGCAGAAGTGTATACCTTCTTATCCCATCTATCCAGCACCCTGAAATCTCTATCAGAGGGGGGTAGGATTTTTGGCAGTAGCAGCCTTAATGCCCTTGGGTCCCTGTGAAATGGTCTCAGAGATTGCAGTAGGATTTTTAAAAAGGAACTTGTGAGAGTCAGGAACCCTGCAATATCTATCTGGTTTCCTGAGGGCAGGATGTAAAGAGTCAGGGGCCAAGCTAGATTCCGAAAAAGCATCATCAACAATGTCCAGCACAGGAGGGATAACTAAAGGCCTGTACTGGGGCAGGAGTAAGAAATCCCTAAGCCTCTTTTTAGAGTCAGAGGAATCCTGGCTTTCCCAGTGAAAATGTTCCCTAAGAGTATGCAAGGTTTCACCAAAAGAGAAATCCTCTAGAGGGGAAGCAGAGGGAATACAGTCCTCTACATCAGAATCCTCATAGATAGATAAGGGTAAATCCTGGCCATCAGAGGAAACAGAAATTTCAGAATCCTAATCAGAAGAATCATAAGCAAACTCAGTCCTAGGTCTCTTAGAGGGGGAAGGTTGGCTTCCCCTGATTAAAGTAATAAGGTCTTCAGCCATTCTTATCATTTGTTTTTTAGGCATAGAGACCTGACCATGTGGTCTGGTCGTCGGTTTTCTAGGCATGCATCGAGTTTTAGGCCTTGAAGAAGAAGATGGCGTTGGTTTAATATGCAAGTCCAGTAGGCCTGAATACACCCTCAAAAGCCGGTGCCTGCATAGCGGCTCCGGACCCATCCAAGGTAGAGACATCCTCAGGTTCCACAGTTGAAGCATCTCGCGGCATATCGGACTCCGAATGGGTCTCAGTAGAGGCCTGCAAATCTGACATAGCGGGTATCAGGGGCTGCGAAAGCACCTCACTGAGTACCGGCAAATTGGCGACAAGTTTAGGAGAAGCGTCATCGGCAGCTTTGGACCTTAGCGGTCTGTCTCTGTCTTTATCTTTGCGTTTTTTTGGAATGTCGGTAGTCAGGTAGCTTACCGAAGCCATATCTAGGTAATTGAACCGAGTACCAAAAAAATTTAGAAGCGTAAATATACCAACAACGAATAGTTCGTTGCTTAAATAAGGCATAAAACCGACAGCGAGGTACGTTGTGGTCAGGACCTATGAAAATCTTTATGAGGTATTTGCTTTCCGCAAGAAATACAATTATTGACATTTACTGACATCGGATTAGAGCAAGAAAAATTTTCCCCAACGGGGTACTTAGTTGAAGACTTCGGTTCAGAAACTCGAAAAACGAAAATTTTAGGAGTCCGCCCACCAGCACTTGCGAACTGCTACTGCTTTGGGCACCACACAGCAAGAAAGACTGATGTAATGATGTCGGCTGCATGCTTTATACCACTGACTACTTTATGTCATGGAAGATGAGACAGCAACTGATGCAGGACCCAAGACTTTGATAATCAGGCCAACTGAGGGCTACTGCACGCAGATAACCCAAATGTGATGACTGCAACAGTGAAACACGAAGAACATCCAGGCTTTCCTTGTCAGCCTGCTGTAAGTGCACCAAGATGACACAGGGAGTGGAGCATTGTTTAACCTCTTTCATAACACAGCTCTTCTTCACTGAGCTTTCTGACAGCACTAACCTCAGTGGTTATCCATAAATGATGTCATAAATGTCCTACCAACATGTTATTTATTTATTTTACAGTTAAGCAAACTGAACTACTTTTGCCTTTTTTTTGTCATAACCTAGTTACAAAAAAGAGAAACAGCAGAAATACATATACTAAACAATATTAGGCTTTAATGTGCAGTACAAAGACAAAGAAAAAAGTATAGATACTTAGTACTCTTAATTAAAGGACACGCATTAGACCACATTCAGTCACAGACCTGATTATTCGCCATTGCTGTTCATCAATTTTCAAAAGCGGCCACAGTGGTGCAGGTGTTAGCGTTGCCACCTCACAGCAAGAGGTTCTCTGGTTCGATCCTCAGCTGGGGTGCCTTCGGTGCAGAGTCTGCATGTCCTCCCTGTGGTCGCGTGGGTTTCCTCAATGTGCTGTGGTTTCCTCCCACATCCCAAAGACATGCTGTAGGTGGATTCGACACTCTAAATTGGCCCTAGGTGTAAGTGCATATGTGTGTGCCTTCTGTGGAAGGTTGGACAGCAGACTTGCAACTCGACACCGTAAAAACTCAACTGCCAATCATGAGTGGACAAGGTGATCCACTGTGACGACCCCTAACCGAAAGAAGAAGAAGACTGTTCATCAATTTTCATATTTAAATAAAAACTAGATGCATTTGCATTTTGCATTCACGGTGTATTTTTTTTTAAATTTTGTCCATAACTTCCAAATATTCAGATTTTTGCATCATATTTTTGGTCTGTTCCTCACAAAATTTGTGGTTTTCTTGCAAACCACTGCAGACTAAAGTCACTAAATAATTACATACATTTGAGTTTCAGACTTCATATCCTTCAGAGAGTGGATGCTAACACAGATCCTGTTATTCTAGACAATTTTTCAAATTTATAAGAGCAGTATTTAAATGTATCCCTATTTTTGGCCTTTACCTCCCCCATTATTTTAGGGCTTTACTCAGAATGCTTGTGCTAAGAGGTTGAGAAGTATGATTTTGTGTATAAAATGGGTATGTAAGTATGTAATTCCCACACTGGACAGAGCCTAGAATGCAAAATGCCTTACGCATGCAATACAATTAATATTATGAAATTACTAGTGAATTGTTTGTTTATTTAACTCTAATGGAACAGTGATCCCACTACAACATTTTCAGGTTCAGTCCAGGATTACAAATGTATACTACATAATCTCATGAACTCAGATTAGTATGTACACAGTGACTATAGAATTAACAACATCTATGTTACAGCAATCAAGCTAGAGTACACAGAATTAAAGTAGTAACAGGAGTTATTAATAGCAGGTTGCAGCATATAAGAACATTATAATGTAAAGCATAGTTCTCTTATAGCAGAAAGGAGGAAGTGGAGAAAGGAAAAGGGAGGTACAAAGATAGCAGAAGACATGGTAAATTACAGGAAGGAGATGAGGGGAAGAGGGGTGAGAGGGAAATGGTAGGGAAAAAAGAGAGGGGAGGCTAGGGAAAGTGGAAATGGAAAGTAGACAAAGGGTGAGGGTGGGTAAAATAATGTTTAGGATATAAATTAGGGAGAGAGTGATTTGTTTAAACTAAGCGATTCATTTGATATTGAAGCACTGGCACTATTCACTGTTAAATAGGTATGACTTTAGCTCTGAGTGAAACTTTGGGTATGATGATAATGATTTAATATGGGTAAGAAAGGATTCCCAGATTTTAGGAGCTAAATGCATGATCTGTACACTTGGCCTTATTCCTGTGCTAGGTTTAATTTTCAGGATTATATGGCATGACCTATAGAGATCTAAATAAAAGGGATGCAGAGCTGGTATTAGCAATTTAAGGTCCCTGAGTAAATTTTAGCTTGGGCTGCCTTATTATAGAATCTTAGAATATACAAGGCAACTGGGTCCAGTAATCATTTATGCCTAGCCAGTACCCACCATTAGACGTTACCTACATTTCAAGGAGCAGCAGACCAGTCATACCCGGGGTGTATTGGAGGATATCCATCCAGCTGTCTAACTCCTTTTTGAAGTAAGAAAGTGTGTTATATTGCTTAATTTATAGTGGGAGTTTGTTCCAGGGAAGGGGGTAAGTGTTGGATGACAATGTTTTGTTTATTTGCTGAAGCAAGTTTAGATCCCTGGTTCAAGCGTTAGTGGGACTGTTTGATTTCTGGAGATATAAGAAGTCTTCAGCCACTGGATCCCCAATGTCCTGAATAGCAAGGCACAGATTACCCATAAAGAGTCTATAGGACTCTAAATAATGGGACAGTGGTTTCAGCCTCTCCTGGTAGCTCTTGTCATTAAAGCCTGTGATCCTGATTTGCTTGATATGCCTAGTAAGTACATCCCAAAGGGGGCATTGAATTCAATAATAGGTTTGAGAAATGTGGAATTAATGAGCTCTACCAGGTAATCTGCAACTCACACACTACACTGATGACATGATACTCTTTAGGTCCAGCAGCAACCACTCTACAATTGAAACACAGCTACTAAAATACCCTAACTCCTTCAATTCTTGACTCATTAACCATAAACTAATACTTAATCCTACATAAACAAAAAGGAGCCATTTGACACCATCCAAAAACTTATAAAAAAATCACCAAAATCACTTAGTGGCACACTAAAATAAACAATTAACTCCTTCAAATACCTTAGCTTGAGGCTAGACTCATCACTAACATTCAATACCCATATAGAAAAACTGAGAGCAAAAGTTAAAATACTTCTGTTTTGGGCCAGGAAAATCTCAACCTACCTTTTCAAACCAGCCAGGGCAGCAATAGTCACAGGAGTTCTTATGGTCCAAGTTGAATTTGGACCACTCATAATAACCACAGCCTCAAAGAAAAACTCCTCCACGTAACAGACTATTAAAAACAAAATCTGTCAGTTCATAACTAACTTACCATCTAACAAACATCACTGCATCACCATCAAAAAAGCCAAATGGATCCCATTGCTGCACAGAGTAGATATGCTACTAGGCTCTGTCATCTTCAAACTTCTGCAACCTAATGCATTCCTACTGCTGCTAAACTTTATATTAAGCACACACACTACAACCTCAGATGCTTTTCCCAAGCAGACCCCCCCCCACTCCAACCCCTATAAACCAGACTACAATCTTTATCTATCCTTGGTCTTAAATTTTGGGAATCCCTCCCCAACCACATAAAGAAATTGCAGTCCCCCATCTCTACCTTCAGAGCTGAACTTTATTTATTTAGTTAGTTAGTTAGTTTATTTCATTATTTATCCTTTGTTGACTGGGTTAGTTTCGCTAGGCTAGTAGCCCTTTTTCAGGGCAGACCTGAGATGGTATTTATACTACTATGGGAAATGTAACCATGGCATCAGAAAACTTTCCATACTTGCAGCTCGTACAGCTTGTGACTATGTGTGTGTGTCCCATTCCTAGTGCAGTGCTGGCTGGGAGGACTGTGAGTGACATGGAGACAGCAATGGAAGGAGCAGAGGTGGGTGATGTGTGTGAAATTATAAAGGATTTGGAAGCTGTTTTTCAACAGAATCTGTTTGTTGAGTTGGAGGAGATAGTAAAGGAAGAATGTATTGTTACAACTCTCTAGTCAGGAAGTTTGTGGGATGATGTACTTTGTGAAATGATTAACCAGAGTGAACACAGAAATGGAGAAGATGTTTTCTGAGGTAAGATAATGGAGAAAATGCAGGAGGAAGATTTGGAGGTCATTCCAAAAGGGGACAATGATCAAAAGAAAAGAAAGTATGCAGAGATCGCCATAAGCAGTTATGTAGACCAGAAAGGAAAGAAAAAAAAAATAGATGACAGCATAAAAAGAAAATTCATGGTGAGAATTCAAAACAAAATAAGGATCTGAATTGATATGATGTGTAGAATACTATAATACTTATCTTAGGCATGAAAGTACAAGAGTTAAGAGCTTTCATTTTAATAAGCAAAGAGACATTTTGTGATATTATTTTTGAGGTTGCTCATGGTATGGAAAATTTCTTAAGTAAGTTTGAAAAGAGACAGAATGATAATCCACGGAATAGTTATTTAGTTAAAGCATTTTTTGAGAGACAAAAAAGAAAATGCATATACAGTTTCAGATGGAAGTGGAAATAGAGACTTTGAAAAGACATTAAAAAAACATATCCAAAGAAGTAATGGACATTTCAAACATTAATGATAATAGGGGTTTGTGGACTGGGGGATGGGATAGTAATGCTGTCCTGAAAATAGAAATGGAAAACAATTCATATTCAAAATATTATAAATGGTGACGGAAATGAAGATGTGGTAAAATATTGAGGGCAACCAAAAGTATGTTATTTTTGTGGGAAAGAAGGACATTTTGTAAATAACTGTGATCAAAAGAAATGTTATATAAGTGGTGAAATAGGGCATGATGCAAAGAGATTTGAACTGGAATGTTATAAATGTAACCAAACTGGACATCTATGGATGGATTGTAAAGAAGAATTGAATGAAAAAAAATAATGAAAAAAAGGAGGGAAGATAAAGAGCAAAATGGAAAAGTGCTGGAAATAGAAATAGAGGATAACTTAGAAAAAGTAAAATAATAATGATAATAATAATTCTAATAAAGGAAAAGATGCCGAGGATGAGAAAGAAAAAGATTTGGAAATTAATGAAGTTGAAAATATGGGTCTATATTATATCATTGAATGCATAAAAAAGAGAATGATGAATAATCAACCCTATGTAAGTGAAAGCTTACAATCTCGAAAGCTCAGAACAGCAATTTTTTTCCCCAAGGGAAAATAAAATCGCTGTTCCAAAAAAAAAAAAAAGAAAAAGAAAAAAAATTGAAAGAATACATGAAGTGGGGGGATGTGCCCCCCACACTCCCCCACTTATCTATACCAACTCCAAGATTACACTACAGTGCTGAAAATGGCAAAGTAACAGAAGTGGCCAAGCAAATTCTTTCCCTAGGAAAGAATTTACTTAAAAGCTGCTTCGCTATTTTGGTTTTCATTGTTTTACATTCGACCAAGACGCATTTTATAGAATGCATCTTCAGTCATCTAATAGGAACTCGAAATTATAAAGTAGAAAGTGGTGAAAGGGGAAAAAGAATTCTATTGGGAAAAGAGTAAAAGATAATAAAAGAATGTTTAAAGGTAAAAATTTAAAAGAAATAGAAGAAATGAAATGATTGATAGATAATGAAAACTGAAGCGGGGGCAGAAAAATTAGTTTAAAAGAAAATGATTTCCTTTAAATTAAGGAAAAGAGAAAGTAATAATCTAAGTATCCTTTCAGTAAATGTAAACAGTATTAAAAATATAGTAAGAAGGATAAGGATTTTAGAATGGTGTAACAAATGTGATGCAGGTATAATCATTTTGGAAGATATAAGATTTTTAACAAATGAAGAAAGACTGCAAACAGAAAAAATATGGGGTAGAAATTTAATATGGAATTTGAAAAATGATCATTGCTCAGGAACAGCAGAACTGTGTAGGACAGCAGTAAAAATATTAGATGCAACTTTAGTAAGAATGGAAAGATTAACTACTGTAGATTTAAAATGTCAAGAAAAAGTATATAGAATTATAGCATTATACGCTTATGTTATTTGTAAAGAAAGGAAGAATTTATTCCACCAGATTTTAGATTATGTAATAATAAATATGATTGTCATGACAACAAGAAATTTTAATTGTGATTTGAAAAGCTAAAAACAAAACGAAAGGAAAGGATATACGAAAAATGATAGAAGTTATGAAATGAGGTAAATTGACTATATGGAATAGAAAATTCAGGACGTATAGAAGAGGTGTTCTTAAATTTGAGACTGATTACTTTATACTATCTGAAGGAATAAGTATAGCAGAAGGAAAATCTGTTGTAACAGGATTTACAGATCATTTGTCAATATGGATGGAGGTAAATGAAAATAAAGAATATATTAGAATAGGAAAGAGAATAAAAAGAATAAATTTAAAAGAATGGAATGAAAAAAGGAAAATAATTACTAATACATTTATGGTGAGATCGTGTTACCATGAGGATAGTTTATGCAAATGGTTCGGAATAGTAGATTATTTTCAAAAGAAAATATAAATGTGTTTACAATGGCAGAATAAGATAGGAAAGGTGGAAAAAGAAAGGTATGTAGAGATATATGAAAATGCTTTAGTAAATTTAGAAAATAATATTAGAGTATTATGAGAAAAAAAAAGAAACATCTAAAAGAAATTATGGAAAAATTAAAGAATTGTTATTTAAACAAAAGTGTTTATTACAAAGAAAAAAGAAATAAAGTTCAGAATACTTAAGTAAAATAATGAAAGATGATAGTAGTGTAAAGAAAGAAATGAATAAAAAAGGAGAGATAGAAAGAAAGCAAACACAGATTATGAATAGTGTAGCTCATTACATGGAAGACATGTTTAAAGAAAAAAAAAGAAAGCATGCAAAAGGATACAAGAGGTAAAAAATCAGATCAAGTAAATAAGGAAGTTGAAAAAGAGATTGCATTGTAATAATTGCATAAAATGTTTAGACTGGTAAATATAGATTTGGCAGCAGTTCCGAACTGAATAGGATATGATATGTTTAAAAATTTAATGGAATGGCAAAAGAAATATTTAGTACATATCTTGTATGAATGGTTAAACAAAGGTTTTGGTTATAAAGAATTGTGTAGTGGAATATTAAAATTTATATTGGAAAAGGCGACAAAGAAGTTATAAAAACATCTGAGACCAATAGTATTTAATAATACAGATTATACAATATTTATGAAAATAATGCAGAAAAGATTGGAAAATAATATGGAAAATATAATGGAACAAAGTTTATATAGTGTAAAAGGGAAAGGATATCATGAATTGCTAATGACTGTGACAGAAATTGTGGATGATATTATAAATAGAAGAGCGAATGTCAAACATATAGTAGGATATATTAACAAAGCATTTGATACAAGAATATGGGATGTTATGGGAATTAATGAAGATATATAATTTTAGTAATAAAGTTAAGAAATTTTGTATGATAGCATAATAATAAAATAAGAATTCTGGCAAATGGTTGGTGAAGCAAAGAAATATAGATGGGCAATTGTATAATGGAAAGTGGATATTGTCAAGGAGGTGGTGTTTCTATCTATATAAGAGATAAATTCACCCCCCATCTAGTTAGACTGGACAACTCCATGGCATTACTTCAAGTTCAGGTTGCTGTGGATAAGATCCCCATTCAAAATATATCCAGTTAGGGGATGACAGAGGGGTAAAGTTAGCACTGAACCTATCTGCCAGGATGTTGGCAATATCTGTTGGTTCTGTATATTTAGTGCCATTGTGCTGTAACTCAGAGCAGATCTGAGTGTTGCCATTGAGATTCTTGACATAGCTATAGAATGCTTTATGGTTGTCTTTAGAGTCAGTGGCGATTTTGTTTTCATAACTAGCTTTGAAGGATTTTATGAGGGATCTCAGCTTCTTACTGAAGCTGACCAGGGAGTTTCTCCAGTCATGGGATTTTACTCTTTTTTGCAACAGTTTCTTTCTTTTGTTGTAGAGTTTGTTTATGGCAGGGGACCAAGAGATAAGCTTCCTTTTTTTAGAGGATAGCATCTTGGTTCTGTTAGGGATTGCATGATCCATGCACTCATGTAAGTGCTTATAAAGTGCATTTATGTAGGATTCAGCAGTCATACCTCTATTGTCCGTCAGCATGGGTGTCGTGAAGTTTGCCACTTCTGTCTTAAGAAGCATGAAGTTGGCTTTGGAGAAATTTTTTACTGTGGTTTCCCTAATGGGAGGTGGGGGAGGGATGTGGATGTCTAGGGTGATTAGCTTATGGTTGGATCTGACCAACGAGGAATTGACCTCTGGTGTGGAGCAACGGTTGCCCATGTTGGTAATAACCAGGTCTAGGATATTGCTGCCCCTGGTGGGGGTGTGGATAAGTTGATCCATGGCATTGGAATTTATGAATTCCAGAAAACAATGAGCACAAGAGTTGGTACATGAGTAGTTTTCCCAGTTAATGGTAGGGTAGTTGAAATCGCCCATTATTAGGGTGTTAGGCTGTACCCTAATATTTTCCAGTGTATTAAGAAATGAGGAGTGGGAATCCTGGGGCATGGTGGGGGATCTGTAGCAAGCTACAATTTGGATTGCGGTCTTGCCCAGAGTTAGTTGCACTTGGATAATCTCGGATGCATTATGCTGAGCAACTAGCCTGGAGGTGTGGATATCCTTAATGAATATGGACACGCCTCCGCCTTTAGTGTTTCAGTCCAGGTTAGGTGGCCGAAAGGTGTGGTATGAATTATAGCCTGGTAATGCAGGGGTACTCTCTGGAGCCTTGAACCAGGTCTCTGTCACTGCACAGATGTCGATGTTCTCCATTTTAAGGAGTGCCTAGAGAGAGTGCATTTTGAGGTTTAGACTTCTAGCATTGAGTAGCAATACCCTCAGATTCTTCTTGCCTGTACTTGTTAGGGTGGTGAATTTGTCATTTTAACCTTGCCTTAAAAAGGCACTATAGGGGTGGCTTGAGCCTTATCCAGTATCCGGAATCCCAGGGGTGACAGGTGCAGGCCATCTCTGGCAAAGCATCATGGCTTGTCGATCATGTCATCCCAGGCAGACAGATACTGGATCACCTTAGAATGACACCAGAAGCTTAGCCAATTGTTGAAGTCAATCATTTTGTCCTTGTACTGTGGTATCATTCTGGGAGATGGCAGGATGCTACTCAGGGCTGGGGTCATACCTGCCTGGGCTACAAGATCGGACAGCTCCTCCATGTCCATTTTCATGTAGTCCAAGGAGGTACGTCTCAGGTCATTCACATCATCATGGACAATGACAGAGTCATATTTGTACTTGTTGTGGAGTGACCTGAGTGCATGCATTATGTGGCGGACCCTGGCACCCGACAGGCAGCTGACAGTAACTTTCTCATTGTTTAGCCTGGTGAGTGGAACATCAGTGTGCCTGACTATAGAGTCACCTATGACTAGAGTGTTGGGTATGTTGTTATGCCTTATGGGCTGTGGTTGAGTAGCACACTGAGTTTGTGGGCTATGTGTCATTTGGGTTGTGTTGGGGAGTGGAGGTTGCTTGTGTTTCTGCTTTGGAGGTCCCTGTTGCTTGGGTACATTTTTACTGAGAGCCTCCATGAATTTAGGTGTGTGTTTTGTGTTTCTATGTGTGTGTTTTGGTGGTGTAGGTTTTGAGGGACTATGTGCTGATTTGGTGTGGTGCAAGTGTTTACCTTCTCCTCTTGACTGTCTAGTCCAGTCTTGGGTGAAGAGAGCTTTGCTTCCAGTTTGGCTATATAAGTGCATCTCTCACAGGTTGTAGTGTTGGGTGGTAGGAGGAGAGGGTTGTCTGTGTACATGAGGCAATTACTGCATTGCCCCAAGATGCCCAGATTCATCAGGTAGACAGGAGAAAACACCGGGGGCTGACCCTTAGACATGCCTGGATAGGTGCTTATTTGTTAAGTACTAGAAACTGATTTCCTCTAAACAGTGAGGAAAGTTGAGTGCTGTAGTAATTTGCAGCTTATTTAGTGCTTACAATAAGTTCTGAACAAGTGCTGAAACAAAAAACTGGCTAGTTCTAAGAAACAAAATTAAGCTAGAAGGCTTCCCTCCAACACAGAAAGGCTTGGGCCCTAGAAGCCTACAAATAGTCCTGGACACAGCAAATCTATATCCAGGCTAGACTACCCACAGGAAAGGCAGGAAACAAGCTTAGAAAAAGTTTTTTTTTTTTTTTTTTTTTTTTAAGTGGAAAGAGAGAAAGGAGTAGCAGAAACTAAGCTGATTGGCCTTCTCAAATGGTCTCCCTGTACTTGGTAGAATGAGGTAATGACACTAGACTGGGAGGAGGGTCCCAGATCAAATTTACACTAGGGGCGGGCAACTGCAAAGCCACCAACTATAAGTAACACTATACCAACATGGAGGGAACGTGGGAAACAAACTGCTGAAATGATTCTCACAGCTGAAAAGCAGCAGTGAGCCTTTAAATGAAAGTTTTAAACAGCTAAAGGAGCCTCTAGAAAAAAAAGTTTAACTGCAACAAGTTATCAGAAACAAACAACCCAACAGATGCTTAATAAAAGTGGACAATTTCCAGTTAATACCTCACACACACAGTGAAACTAGCTAGAAAAATACACAGTACACAAAGTGCTATAAATAACAAAGAAATAAAGAACAAAATAAACAAAAAAACAAGATATTTAATATTATATATTATAGCTCTGAGTTTGCTCAGTGTCCTTCCTTTGATTAGCTCAGTGTGAAATGGCAGAACACTCACAACTGAACTTCTTAGGTAACAGAAAGTTGAAACCTGAGACAGCTTTTAAGAAAGAAATCTCAAAAGAACCAATGAGGTGCTTAGTCTAAGCTGTAGTCCAGGTGATCTCAGTCAGCCAATGACCTCAAACAATTCTCTCTCACTGAAATGCCTGAAGGCTTTGGCTAAACCAAGATGTCCCTAAATATGTGCTCAGACACACAGCCTTCAAAAACACTAGGCCCAAATACAAGCCTGAATATGGAAATGCTACAAATATCCCCACTACTTAGAAACAAACTGCAGAAATGTTTCTCACAGCTGAAAAGCAGCAGTGAGCCTTTAAATGAAAGTTTAAACAGCTAAAGGAGCCTCTAGAAAAAAGAGTTTAAGTGCAGCAAGTTATCAGAAACAAACAACCCAACAGATGCTTAATAAAAGTGGACAATTTCCAGTTAATACCTCACATACAGTGAAACTAGCTAGAAAAATACACAGTACACAAAGTGCTATAAATAACAGAGAAATAAAGAACAAAATAAACAAAAAACGGGATACTTAATGTTATATATTATAGTTCCGAGTTTGCTCAGTGTCCTTCCTTCGATTAGCTCAGTGTGAAATGGCAGAACACTCACAACTGAACTTCTTAGGTAACAGAAAGTTGAAACCTGAGACAGCTTTTAAGAAAGAAATCTCAAAAGAACCAATGAGGTGATTAGTCTAAGCTGTAGTCCGGGTGACCTCAGTCAGCCAATGACCTCAAACAATTCTCTCTCACTGAAATGCCTGATGACTTTGGCTAAACCAAGATGTCCCTGAATATGTGCTTAGACACACAGCTTCCACAAACACTAGGCCCAAATACAAGCCTGAATATGGAAATGCTACAAATATCCCCACTTCTTAGAAACAAACTGCAGAAATGTTTCTCACAGCTGAAAAGCAGCAGTGAGCCTTTAAATGAAAGTTTTAAACAGCTAAAGGAGCCTCTAGAAAAAAGAGTTTAACTGCAACAAGTTATCAGAAACAAACAACCCAACAGATGCTTAATAAAAGTGGACAATTTCTAGTTAATACCTCACACACAGTGAAACTAGTGTGTGATAGTTATGGACCTTAGGGTTAGGGTGCGGGTTAAGTTAAGTGCATACTTGGTGGTATATGTAAGATTTAGTGTAGGGTTAGAAGTAGTGTTTAGTTTAGGGTTAGAAGTAGGGTTTTGGTTAGTGTATGTATGTGGTGTATTTAGTTTGTGTAGGTAGTATGGTAGTATGTAGCGGGCGGTGGGGTGGGACAAGTATGATAGTTCAACGTTTTGAATTTCACGGTTTAGGGCATTCGGTGTTTATGCGTATCGATGAGGAGGGGTCGATGTTTAGGGATTCGATAAGGTAAGCGTTTGAGTTTATAATATAGATCCATTTATATTGTGGTGAAAAAGAAACCAAAAAACATGTTTTTTAATGGAAGAAGGTAAAGAAATTATGGGAAAATTATGTGAAGAAGACTTTTTTGAAGATTTAAGAGACTTGTGAAATAAATATGGATATGACTAAATAAGGATACTATAAAATAGAAACAAAGAATATATAAAAAGAATGGCAAAAAGTTGTTTTATGTAGTATGGGTTATTTGGAATGAGGATTACATGAAATTATATTCAATGGGGAATGGATATTGTCAATAATATTAAGAAATATCAGATGGCTGTGGAAAAAAGAGTGGGGTCCAGTATGAAGAAAAATGTATAAGGATGGTATGCATACGACAGGATTTCAATATGCAATGTATGAGGATGTAATTATGTATGGAACTGGATAATTTTGTAAATATATACATTTATAAATATGTAAATATGTAAATTTGCAAATAATGTTCTATGTAAATAAGATTTAAATGAATAAAAGACCCCTCCTCTTTTTGATAGGTGCCATGGAATCTTTCACATCCACCCGTGTTGCCACTAACTCAAGCAGATGGGGCGTCGGTTTAATGTCTTATTTGAAGGACAGCATACTCAAGAGTGCAGCACTCCCCACACCTCTCTTATGCTGTATTTCAGTGTCAGCAATCACTCTAGCTGGTGTGGGAAAAGAACCGTCAACCTTTTGCACCAAAGGCTAGTGTGCTACTTATTCTGCCACTGACACTGGAAAATTTTAAACAATTCCTCCACATCAAATCAAACTGTACTTGCCAGAAAGCAGGCCATATCACATAAGGGCCTCTCAAACTCTAGCAGTACTCTCTTCATCTACTAACACCTCCTAACTCCCGCAACATCCCCTGCCCTATCTTTACCACAGCATTTCTACCATGATGTAAACCTGAAGAATAATCATGTAAGTAGTAAAATGTACATTTCTCTCAAATTTATTGCTTCTTCTATTAATTATGACTGTACGGTGTTTGTTTTATATTTTTACTTTCTGTTCTGTTGTTTTCTTTTTGATATGTACATCTTACTGCCTCTATGCTCTCTCTCTCTCTCTCTTTCTCTCTCTCTCTCCCTCTCTCTTCCTTTTTTGTGAATTATTTCACCTTGGCAGTACCTGCAAAATGGTCATTTGTGATCATTGTACCATCCTGGGAATCAAACATAAAATAAAAATAAAATAAAATAAAAAGCAAAAAAAAGATTTTCCAACCACTTTTGCAATGTGATGGTCAAAGAGTGGGGATCTCTCACCACACTTTTATTCTGACTACTACAAGAAGGATGAAGGGGTTGTTTACCATATGCAACAATATTGAACCTTTTAGCATTTAGTATTAACCCGTGTTTTGAGCACCAGTTATTGACATGCCTGAGTTCCATTTGAAGCTTCTACATATCGGGGGGGGGAGGGGGGATGACACCAAGTTTGCAGTCATCTGAAAACTTGGTCAGTTAGAGATTCTCATTTGTAATTTGGAGAACTGTGAAGCAGATGCCAAATAGTAGAGGTCCTGACACATATCCCTGAGGAAGACCACTGGTCACCTTTGTGTCTTCTGAGGCTACATCATCTAGCCAAACTACATGGATTCTAGCCCTCACCCAGTTTGCTATCCACCTAACTATGTATCAGTATGGAACTCATTGTGATTGTTTACTCTGTTAACATGAGGTATACTGTCAACAGCCTTTATCAGGTCAAGGTAAGCAGTATGGACAGCATGGCCATTGCCCACAGCTTGAATTATTCTCTCAAAGAAGTTGACCAGATTCATTAGACAGGATCTACCCTTGACAAAGCCAAACTGCTTTTGGTCAAGATTTATAAGATTTTTGAATTTGCTTTGCAGATGAGACTAGCCAGGCTAAAGGGTCTGTAGTTTCTGGGGTCAGTGGTGAATCCACCTTTGTGAAGTGTTATCACAATAGCTGTGTTCCATACTTTAGAGATAAAACCTGTGGCTAGGCTCAGGTTGAATAGTTGCAGGAGTGAGTCTACTTGGGCATGTTTTGCACTGTTTATTAGGCAACCAGGTATATCATCAAGCATCATGGATAATATAGTTTTCATTCTGGAGAATACCTTTAGCAGGTGTTTTTGGTTATGATGGAAGGAGGTTGAGATTCTGTGGGATATGTGAGTTTTGAATAGTTTTTGGGGAGTGAAATTTGTACTGAACTTATTTGCTGGTACCAAATTACTTATAAGTTTGAGCTGAATCCGGGTAAACTCCCATCCAGTCCAGAAATGTACCACCATCTTTCTGACCGGGGTGAGTGACTTCTGTGCACTAAATAACATGGATTGTGTCTTTTCTATTTGGGTTTTCAAATCAAATCAAATTATCAGTTACTTTTTGCTGATAACTGCAGGTGAGCTGCCTCAAATACAAATGACATCAGTATACATGAGCATGCTGATAATAGTTATTGCTGGAAACCCTATGTATCCAAGAGACAAGATTAAAGGGCAGTGCGGTAAAGTCAGTTGTCCTGGGATTCAGAGTCTAAAACTCAGCAGTGGTACAGACTAGAAATTGTGTGGGGATTGTGGTGAGGTAGAGGCGTTAGACGACAGAGAGGGATGTCATCTGAATTAGTGACAGACTCATGGCAATCAGACTCCAGTGTAAGGATAGGACACTATTCATAATGTCAGCCTATGCCTCACAGCAAGGTTGTGATAGTGAGGAAAAGAGTGCATTCAGACAGCAGATGCAGGACCTACTAGATAAAGTAGGACAGCAGGAATTAGTATTGATAATGAGTGACCTGAAAGCACACATTGCAAAAAACAGACAGAACAGGATAAGAGGAATGACTGGGTCCACATGAGTTGGGCATCAGGAATAAAGGAGGAGAGGCCATTCTAAACTTCTGTCTGGCAAATGGCCTGATGATGACCAACACATGGTTCAGCAAGAGAGACAGTCACAAGATCACGTATTAGAATGGCTACCATGCAACTCAGTAGACTTCCTCTTAGTAAGGAATGAGCACTGGGGAAGAATCAATAATTGCAAATTCATCCCCAGTAAAATTGCATAAACCACTTGTTGCTACAACCGGTTGCAAGTAGTAGTCAGAGAAGGCTCTAAGGTCAGCAGAGGTTAGCCTAAAGACCTGGAAGTTGACCAAAGAGAAAGCACAAGAGTTCAAGGAGTTACTCAGGGCTCTAGTACCTCAGGTGGAAGAGAAAATAGATGGAGTTGAAAAAGAAGAATGGAAGCACATCAAAACAGCATGTGTAAGGACTATAGAGTAGATACACAGCTGGGCCAGGTATGGAAATAAGGTACATAAGGAAAACAGTTGGTGGAATAAAGAAGTTCAAGTAGTTATCAAAAGAAAGAGGAGTCCAGGAAAAAGTGGGAGATAGAAAAGATGGACCAGACTAAGAAGGAATACAGGCTGGCTAACAAAGAGGCTAAGAAATGAATTGCAGTAGCAAAGAACAAGGCATCAGTGGGACTCTGCCAACTTCTGAAAAGTGACTTTGTAGACATCACAAAGAAGCTGTCAGGTTGCAAGGCAAAGTCAGAATGATAAAGAAGACAATCAGATAACCTTCATAAGATTACACACAGAGCTATCTGAGGAAGAGCAGCTGATCTGTGATATACAGCAATAAGTAGCCTGTTTTTTTTTTTTGCTTATTTGTAGTAGTTATTGCTTATTCTAGATATTTATAGCAATTTTATTGTATACTGCATACTTGTACTGTATTTCATAGCTATTGGCTCACTTGTGATAAACATTTCTGTAGTGTTTTCTGCTTAAAATAGTTTATGTTGTCGCTGTAATATTGTCCATATTCCTGATTGTGTTTGTGCTAAACATTTCTGCAGTGTGTTCTGCCTAAAATACTTTAGGTAGTAGCTGTAATTTTCTTCATATTTCTGATTGTGTTGTGGGCCTAGTTGTTTGTTAGAGGCTGTTTTCTGAGCTCTTGACCAGGCCATCTTAGTTATCAAAGACCACCCCCCACTTCAGAGAGAGTTTAGTGTTTATGGTCATTGTCTAGTTGGGTTGCTTGGGCTACGGCTTGGACAAAGCAGCTCATTTGTTCTTTTGAGCTTTTTTTTAAGTTGTTTCAGGTTTCAACTTTCTGTTAAGAAGTTAACTTGAGTGTTTCAGCCATTACACACAGAGCTATCTGAGGAGGAGCAGCTGATCTGTGATATGTAGCAATAAGTAGCCTTTTTTTTTTTTTTTTTTTTGCTTATTCTACATATTTTTTAGCAATTTTATTGTATACTGCATACTTGTGTTTATGGTCATTGTCTAGTTGGGTTGCCAGGGCTACGGCTTGGAGAAAGCACCTCATTCGTTCTTTTGAGCTTTTTTTAAAGTTTTTTCAGGTTTTAACTTTCTGTTAAGAAGTTAACTTTTGTGTTTCAGCCATTACACACAGAGCTATCTGAGGAGAAGCAGCTGATCTGTGATATATTGCAATAAGTAGCCTGTATTTTTTTTTTTTTTGCTTATTTGTAGTAGTTATTGCTTATTCTAAATATTTATAGCAATTTTATTATATACTGCATACTTGTACTGTATTTCATAGCTATTGGCTCACTTGTGATAAACATTTCTGTACTGTTTTGTTCCACCCTCCCTCCCTATTGGCATCTTGTCTTTATACCTGCTGGCCTTGCAGTTGCCCACCCCTACTCTAAATTTGATCTTGGACACTCCTCCCAGTCTAGTGTCATTGACTCATTCTACCTAATACAGAGAAAACATCTGAGAAGGCCAACCTACTTAGTTTCTTTCCTTCTGTTCCTCCTTTCTCCCGTTCCTAAAAAAGAATCCTGAATATCCTTGTGTTCTGACTGTGCTTCTCAAAACATTTTGGAAATATAGAGTATATTTTAGTGCATTTATTAAAACTGTATTTGCCTTAATATTGCTACAACTCAAGTGCTCTAGGTTGCACTGCATCTGAATTGTTTTAGTGTGTTTTAGCTGCTTTTCTGTATATGTAGACTAGCTACTTATTCTACTGTATTACTGCCTCTTAAATTGTTTTTCAGTTGTGCACTTGCCTTGCTTCATTTAAAAAGTTTTAAATTGCTAATTTTGTAGAGTTTTAATTGTATTTACTGTTTAGGGCTACACACTCAAGTGCGTTAGCCTTTTCTGTGTTTATTTAGTGTATTACTGCATTGTTTAGCCTGTTTTAACCAAAAAAAAAAAATATATATATATATACATATATATATATATATATATATATATATATATATATATATATATATATGTATACATACCATCTTGTTTACTCGTTTCCCGCCTTTCCTACCTAGTATAGTCTAGATCCCAGGCTTGCTGGTTTCAGGACTTTATTTTCTGTGTTCAGAGCCATCCAGACCTTGCTGTGGTAGAGGGAAGTCCTACTGCTTACCAGTGGGAGAGGAGTGGTTTCCAGCTCTGAAGTTGTAATTTTAGCCATATTGGGCTGATTTCTATCCCTTTCAACTTTCTGGC
This sequence comes from Protopterus annectens, assembly GCF_019279795.1. Lineage (NCBI taxonomy): Eukaryota > Metazoa > Chordata > Ceratodontiformes > Protopteridae > Protopterus > Protopterus annectens. The sequence goes on from NC_056751.1 coordinate 597,443,614, forward strand.
TAAAAAATGCATGTGTTTGCACATTTTTCACATCGTGCAGCACCGCGGGGCTACGTTTAAACTATTCCATGTGCGAAAAAGTCTGCTGTTCAAATTTTCTCTTAGAACTAACTGGTTTCTCAGTAGTAGCACTAAAATCTGAACCCCTGTGACTAGCACTTGCTCTAGAACCTGCTGGAAAGCAGTAGGAAACCTTAAACTGATACAAGCACTCAACTCTCGTTGTTAATAAGGAGAAATTAATCGTAGGCACTAAACAGCCTATAATTGCAAAGTACCTTCCAAAGGTAAGGGAAAACAGCTCTTGTAATTTACAAACAAGCACCCAAACAGGCTTGTCCAAGGGTCAGCTTCTGGTGATTTCTCCTGTCCACCTGGTGAATCTGGGCATACTGGGGCAATGCAGCAACTGCCTCATGTACATAGACAACCATCTCCTCTTACCACCCAACACTACAACCTGCAAGAGATGCACTTAGATAGCCAAACTGGAAGCAAAGCTCTCTCCAGCCAATATTGTTCTAGACAGTCAAGAGGGGAAGGTTAACACCTGCACCACACCTCAAGCAACACATAGCCCTTCAAAATCCCACACCATCAACACCCACACATAGCAACACCAAACCCACATATGCGGAGGCCCTTAACATTAACCTGCCCAAGCAACAAGGACCTCCAAAGCTGAAACTCAAACAAACACCAGTCACAACCAAAGTGACACATAGCTCACAACACCAGTGTGCCACCCAACAACAGCCCCTAAGGCAAGACAACGTACCCAACACTTTAGTCATAGGTGACTCTATAGTTAGACACACTGATGCCCCACTCGCCAGGCTGAACAAGGAGAAAATTACAGTCAGCTGCCTGTCGGGTGCCATGTCCACCACATAACGCATGCACTCAAGTCACTCCACAACAAGTACAAATACGACTCTGTCATTGTCCATGTTGGAGTGAATGACTTGAGACATACCTCCCTGGACTACATGAAAAGAGACATGGAAGAGCTCTTGGATCATGTGGCCCAGGCGGATATGACCCTAGCCCAGCATCCTGCCTTTGCCCAGAATGATACCACAGTATAAGGACAAAATGATTGACTTCAACTATTGGCTAAGCTTCTGGTGTCATTCAAAGGGGATCCAGTATCTGTCTGCCTGGGACGACATGATCAACAAACCACGATGCTTTGCCAGAGATGGTCTGCACCTGTCACCCCTGGGATTCAGGATACTGGCTAAAGCTCTTGCCACCTCTATAGTACCTTTTTAGGCAAGATTCAAAGGACACAACTGCCACCGTAACAGATACAAGCATCAAAATCTGAAGGTAATGTTACTCAATGCTAGAAGTCTAAACCTCAAAAATGCAATCTCTTGAGGCACTCCTAAAAATGGAGAACATCGATATCTGTGCAGTAACTGAGACCTGGTTCAAGGCTCCAGAGAGCACCCCTGCAATACCAGGCTACAACTCTTACCGAAACACTAAAGGTGGAGGAGTGCCCATGTTCACCAAGAATATTCACATCTCCAGGCTAGTTGCCCAACACAATGCATCTGAAATTCTCCAGGTGCAACTAACACTAGGTAAGACTAGAATCCAAATTGTAGCTTGCTACAGATCCCCCACCATACCCCAAGATTCTCACTAAACATACTGGAAAATATTAAGATACAACCAAACACCCTAATACTGGGTGATTTCAACTACCTTGCCATTAACTGGGAAAACTACTCGGGTACCAACTCCTTTTCCGAGAGGTTCTTGGAATTCATACATTCCAATGCCCTGGATCAACTATTCCATTGTCAAACCAGGGGCTGCAATATCCTAGACCTGGTCATTACCAATGTGAGAGATAGATGCTCCACACCAGTGGTCACCCTCTCATTGGTCAGGTCTGACCATAAGCAAATCACCCTTGACATCCACATCCCACCCCCACACCCAGTAAGGAAACCTTCGTAAAAAACTTCTCCAAAGCCAAGTTCATGCTACTCAAGTCAGAAGTGACAAACTTCATGACACCCATGCAGACAGGAGCTGAAAGTTTGACTGCTGAATCCTACACTAAGGCACTGTACGAGCACATCCACTCATACATGAATCATGCCATCCCAAATTGAACCAAGATGCTCTCTTCCAAAAAAAGGAAGTCAAGATGGTGGTCCCCTGCCATAAACAAACTTTACAACAGAAGAAAGAAACTGTTGCAGAGAAGAGGAAAATTCCTGGATGCAAAAAACTCCCTTACCAGCCTCAGTAAGAAGCTGAGATCCCTCATAAAAATCCTCCAAAGCTAGTTACGAAAATAAAATTGCCAAAGATTCCAAAGACAACCATAAGGCATTCTGTAGTTATGTCAAGAATCTAAATGGCAATGCTCAGATATACAACAGAATGGCATTAAATATACTGATCCCAAGGATATTGCCAATATCCTGGCAGATCGATTTAGTGCCAAATTTACCCCCCTCTCACCCCCTAAAGGGCCCATCTCAATACCAAAAGATTGCCAAATTCCGGTAATCACGGCCAAACAGGTAAAAACTGCACTCTCCAAAGCTAAGAATACAGCATCCATGGGACCAGATGACGTCCTGGGCTGTGTAATACATGAACTACAAAATGAACTGGCACCTCACCTAAGTGTCATGTTTAATCATAGCCTCACCTCAGGCTTCGTGCCCACTAAGTGGCACACAACTACAGTTATTCCACTCCACAAGGGGGGGATCCACCTTGGATCTCGGGAACTACCATCCCATCAGTCTGAAGAGCCTGATCTGCAAGGGCATGGAACGCATTATCATAGAACTTATAAACAAAGATATTGGCAACCTTCAAACACTGGACCCCACCCAGTTTGGGTTTGTGAAGGGCCAATCTTGTCTCCTGAACCTGATTGACTTCTTTGAATCAGTCTTCAGAGCTGTGGACAAGGGTAAGGTGGTACACACAGCCTATATGGACCTCGCCAAGGCCTTCAACACCATCCCCCACTCTGGAATCATAGATAAACTTACTAAGCTGGGCATAAATCCCTACATCACTCGATGGGCTGCCAACTGGCTTATTGACAGAACACACACTGTAAAAGTAGCCGACTCCAAATCCAGCTCCAGACAAGTGACAAGTGGAGTACCTCAGGGTTCAGTCCTGGGACCGCTCTTGTTTGGCATCTACTTCTCTGAAGTACAGGCCAACACTAAGGAAGTCTGGCAAACAAAGTTCGTAGATGACTGCAAACTGGGAGCCATTATTGAATCCCCAAATAATGTGGATATTCTACAAAAGGGCCTTACAGAAACAGATGCTTGGTGCCAGGCCATGGGCTCAAGATTAATGCCAAGAAATGTGTAGTTATCCCCTTTGGGAAAAAACATGTACCCATGAATTACCACATAGGTGGCAGTACACTAAACACTGAAAGTGTGATGAGAGACTTAAGGACCAGCTGGACAGTGGGCTCACCTTTGATAAACACATTGCCACAACAGTCAGGAAATCCTTCTATGTGACACACCTCATCACTAAGGACTTTTCTTCCAGAAAAATGGAGGTCATTGTCCCACTGTATTCATCCCTCATTAGACCCATTATAGAGTACAATGCCCCATTTGGTATGTACCTCACAAGACATCTGCAACAACTGGATAGGCCACAGAAATACCTCACTAAAAGAATCACAGGCCTAAAGCAGATGCCCTATGCTGACCATCTAAAAAAACTCCAGCTATACTCTGTGGCATATCGTCTTCTCAGAGGTGATCTCTGCTTAACAAACAAGGCCATGTCAAACCCTGAGCTGTTGGACATGCTCCACTTAAAGAAATCCCATCCCTCAGAGACACACGTTCCAGGGATCTAAACCTTGTCATCACAATGAACAAAACATGCTGGAGGGATAGGTTCCTGACCCAGAGACTCCCCATACTCTGAAATAGACTGCCCATAAATGTCAAGCAGAGCACCACCTTGGCCCTCTTCAAAAGGAACCTTGACGATTGGATGGGAGAAAGGAAATTCACTCCGGGGATCACGTCAGTCACCCTGCTAGACAGGGGTCCATGGAAGTAAATATTGTGGGAAGAAATATCCACATTGTGCAGCACCGCGGGGCTACGGTTAAACTATTCCATGTGCGAAAAAGTCTGCTGTTCAAATTTTCTCTTAGAACTAACTGGTTTCTCAGTAGTAGCACTAAAATCTGAACCCCTGTGACTAGCACTTGCTCTAGAACCTGCTGGAAAGCAGTAGGAAACCTTAAACTGATACAAGCACTCAACTCTCGTTGTTAATAAGGAGAAATTAATCGTAGGCACTAAACAGCCTATAATTGCAAAGTACCTTCCAAAGGTAAGGGAAAACAGCTCTTGTACTTTACAAACAAGCACCCAAACAGGCTTGTCCAAGGGTCAGCTTCTGGTGATTTCTCCTGTCCACCTGGTGAATCTGGGCATACTGGGGCAATGCAGCAACTGCCTCATGTACATAGACAACCATCTCCTCTTACCACCCAACACTACAACCTGCAAGAGATGCACTTAGATAGCCAAACTGGAAGCAAAACTCTCTCCAGCCAATATTGTGCTAGACAGTCAAGAGGGGAAGGTTAACACCTGCACTACACCTCAAGCAACACATAGCCCTTCAAAATCCCACACCATCAACACCCACACATAGCAACACCAAACCCACATATGAGGAGGCCCTTAACATTAACCTGCCCAAGCAACAAGGACCTCCAAAGCTGAAACTCAAACAAACACCAGTCACAACCAAAGTGACACATAGCTCACAACACCAGTGTGCCACCCAACATCAGCCCCTAAGGCAAGACAACGTACCCAACACTTTAGTCATAGGTGACTCTATAGTTAGACACACTGATGCCCCACTCGCCAGGCTGAACAAGGAGAAAATTACAGTCAGCTGCCTATCGGGTGCCAGGTCCACCACATAACGCATGCACTCAAGTCACTCCATAAGTACAAATACGACTTTGTCATTGTCCATGTTGGAGTGAATGACTTGAGACATACCTCCCTGGACTACATGAAAAGAGACATGGAAGAGCTCTTGAATCATGTGGCCCAGGTGGATATGACCCTAGCCCAGCATCCTGCCTTTGCCCAGAATGATACCACAGTATAAGGACAAAATTATTGGCTTCAACTATTGGCTAAGCTTCTGGTGTCATTCAAAGGGGATCCAGTATCTGTCTGCCTGGGACGACATGATCAACAAACCACAATGCTTTGCCAGAGATGGTCTGCACCTGTCACCCCTGGGATTCAGGATACTGGCTAAAGCTCTTGCCACCTCTATAGTGCCTTTTTAGGCAAGATTCAAAGGACACAACTGCCACCATAACAGATGCAAGCATCAAAATCTTAAAGTAATGTTACTCAATGCTAGAAGTCTAAACCTCAAAATGCAATCTCTCGACACACTCCTAAAAATGGAGAACATCGATATCTGTGCAGTAACTGAGACCTGGTTCAAGGCTCCAGAGAGCACCCCTGCAATACCAGGCTACAACTCTTACTGAAACACTAAAGGTGGAGGAGTGCCCATGTTCACCAAGAATATTCACATCTCCAGGCTAGTTGCCCAACACAATGCATCTGAAATTCTCCAGGTGCAACTAACACTAGGTAAGACTAGAATCCAAATTGTAGCTTGGTATAGATCCCCCACCATACCCCAAGATTCTCACTAAACATACTGGAAAATATTAAGATACAACCAAACACCCTAATACTGGGTGATTTCAACTACCTTGCCATTAACTGGGAAAACTACTTGGGTACCAACTCCTTTTCCGAGCGGTTCTTGGAATTCATACATTCCAATGCCTTGGATCAACTAGTCCATTGTCCCACCAGGGGCTGCAATATCCTAGACCTGGTCATTACCAACATGAGAGATAGATGCTCCACACCAGTGGTCACCCCCTCATTGGTCAGGTCTGACCATAAGCAAATCACCCTTGACATCCACATCTCACCCCCACCCCCAGTAAGGAAACCTTCGTAAAAAGTTTCTCCAAAGCCAAGTTCATGCTACTCAAGTCAGACTCCAGCTATACTCTGTGGCATATCGTCTTCTCAGAGGTGATCTCTGCTTAACAAACAAGGCCATGTCAAACCCTGAGCTGTTGGACATGCTCCACTTAAAGAAACCCCATCCCTCAGAGACACACGTTCCAGGGATCTAAACTTTGTCATCACAATGAACAAAACATGCTGGAGGGATAGGTTCCTGACCCAGAGACTCCCCATACTCTGAAATAGACTGCCCATAAATGTCAAGCAGAGCGCCACCTTGGCTCTCTTCAAAAGGAACCTTGACGATTGGATGGGAGAAAGGAAATTCACTCCGGGGATCACGTCAGTCACCCTGCTAGACAGGGATCCATGGAAGTAAATATTGTGGGAAGAAATATCCAGGGAATTGTTATGGCTAGGCTTGTATAGGCCCTAGGGCCAATAGCCTAGTATCAACCTATGAACCTAAGGAATGCCAGTAACAACCTACTCACTAGTCCACAGAATGTCAAAGGCAGATAGAAGGAGTATTTCAGCGGCTTCTGAATGAAGAAAACCTCACAGAAGCTTTACTGTCCCAGACACAGCCTATGATAAAAAATAGGAAGAGCCCTCACTAGAATAAGTAAGAGCAGTACTAAGGAAAATGAAATCAGAGAAAGCAGCAGGCTCAGATGGGGTCACAGTAGATATGATCAAGATGTTGGGTGAGTTAGGGGAGACATGGCTCCTGAGGGTACTCATAGCAGTATACAGTGAAAGGTGTATACCAGATGACTGGAGAATAAGTGTACTAGTACCACTGTACAAGAACAGAGAGGACATCCACAACTGCGGGCAGTACAGAGTTATCTGACTCCTGTCACACTGCATGAAAATTCTGGAGAGGGTGATTGATAAATACAATGAGTAGCAGAAAGTAAGATGGGGAATGAGCAGTTCAGCTTCAAATCAGGATGTATCACAACTGACCCTGTGTTTGTGGTGAGAGAGATAGTTGAGAAGAACCTTGAAATGAGGAAATAGTCCAACTGGGCATGCCTAGACTTGGAGAAAACATTTGACATGGTCTCAAAAACGCTGATTTGGGCAGTCCTGCAATGGTTCGAAGTCCAAGAAACATTGGTAGAATTAGTGCAGACTGTGTACAAGGATACAATAACTCAAGTACGAACAGTGTTCAGTTTCTCAGTGGGGTTCCCAGTGAGAGTGGGTGTGCGTCAGGGTTCAGCTGTGAGCCCACTGCTGTTCTTACTGGAGACAGACTACATTAGCAAACAGATTGGAGGGGACAGCTTGAAAAAGTTGATGTATGCAGACAATGTGGCATTAAATGCAGACTCTGAGCAGTAACTTCAGCAATGGATAGGGGAATGGAATGCAAAACTGAAGGCATATGGGATCAAACTGAGTAAAAATAAGACAGTCGTAATGGCAGCAAATGGGGGAAAGCATAAGAAGCTGAGAACTGAGATAGAAAGGAAGATAGTAGAACAGGTTAACAGCTTCAAGTATCAGGGCTGGGTGTTTAAAGAGAAAGTAAATCTGAATAATGAAGTCAAAGCTAGAATCATAGGAGCTGCAGCCAACTGGCACAGAGTGTCAGAATGCCAAAAAAAATCTGAGATGTAAGGTGTACAAAACTCTAGTGTGACTAGTACTATTGTATGGTATGGAAACCTGGGCAGTAAAGATAGATCAGTTGAGGAAGCTAGAGGTGATGGAGATGAAGTGCCTAAGACAGGTGGTAGGATGCACACTGGGACAGACAAAGAAATTAGGAAATGGGACCAAAAGCCAAAGCATCTACTATTGCAGAGAAGGTCAAAAATAACAGATTATGGTGATTTGGAAACATATGCAGAAAATCAGAAGACAATTTAATGAAGAGGATATAAAACAGGCAGGAAGTAGGTAAGAGGAAACAAGGGCATCCAGCAAAGAGACTGATGGATTGTATGACAGAAGACCGGCGGCAATCAAGCATGGCTGTCGAAGAAGGTAGAAAAGTGGCATTGAATTGAAAGAGATAGTGACAACTGACATGACACCCCAACCCCGTGTAGAAAATAGGAAAAAGGGGTTTGATGATGATGTTGAGGATTTCTAGGGAGTTAATGAAAAAGGTAAATAACAGGGAGGACCTAGCACAGAGCCTGGTGGATCTCCAGACCTTAACAGCTGTAACCAGCTTCAGCTTCTATATAGTAACATGTAAATGTCAGTTGTTTAAATAGTTTGAGAATCGTATCATAAAGTGAAAGCTCAATTCATAGTTTTTCATTGCTTGATTTGTCAAAGAGTTTGGATAGGTACCTAAATACAGCACTGTTAAGTTCATCTACTTCCACTGCTCTGAAAATGCTGTTAATAAAGGATGGCAGTGCAGTTGCAGTGATGTGTCCCATTCCAAAATATGCTGCTTATTACACAATCCACAGGCCTCAGTATTGGTTTTTAGTTGAAAAGTTTTGGCTAGTGGTACAAGAAATAATACATGTCTGTAAGATTTAGCCATGAATTCATGGCTAAGATTTGGTAATTTGGTGGGAGGATAATATCTGCTCTTTTCGATTGAAACTATTGCATCTCAGGACAAAGGACATGGGAGCCGGCCTGTCAAAAGTTTGGAATTTCTCTCAACCTTTGATCTATTTAAGATTAAGAAACTTCATTTAAATGAGAGTCATTCAGAATTCAAATATGCTTAATGCTGCTGCTGATTCAGGAGTTGTCTAAGGATGTTGCATTCCTGAACTGAGTCATGATGCAAAGAATACTGCAGTGGCATCTATTCCACTTATTTATTTAGGTATTGCTTGTATTTGATGGTCAGGGAATGGATTGCTTCTCTTTAGTCCTTCCCCCGAGTTACTGATTTAGTTCCATAGACCTTTGGTAACTCACTTTTGTTTCAATATGAACTATATTATACAATTGTTAAGCAAGTAAGGGAGCATCTATCCTGGACCATTTCAGCCACTGCATAGACCAGAGTAAATGCAATATGTATCAAGAGGTTAGAGTTGCCAATCAACTATCACGTTGTTGGAAGATGGGGAAAAACTGGAGTGCCTAGAAAAAATATGCGCAGATACAGATACAGAGATATAGCATGCAAACTATACCTCTCAGCATGTTAGCAGGCAATTGTGGAATACAGGCTACATAAATTTATGGCAGTCAAAATGTGGAACACACTCTTTGCATACTGCATAAGAAGTATACGAATTTTATGATACAGGTTTGAAATGGTGTTTCAACTAAATGCATCTATCCCTTGATTTTAATTAAGAAGCATACATCATTCAATAGTGTATATCATGTTTTCTTTTGCTTTTCCTTTCATCAGTAAAGACACAATAACTTTTAAACCCAGAATGAAAGTATGTTATTTTATAATAAGCAAAATAAAACACATCAGGCACTAAGAAATAATAAAAAAGCATTTGGTTGAAAGACCATTTCAACCATGCACACTGACACCTCTATGCTTTCAAACAATATCATCATAAATGTCAATCCAGCAATGATCTACCTGTATACCTTCTCCTCCCACCTTAGCAGCATTCCTTGACCTTGTTAAGGTAGTCATCACTATTTTGCCTAAAGTAATAATTGGAAAATTGCAAGCTTCACTTGTAAATCCATATACAATACAATGGGTTAAATACTAGTTAAGCAACAAACTCAACAATTAAGGGTAGAGTGAGTTACCTGTCTGTCCTGGTGGGAGCTAGCAGTGTTGTCTCACAAGGCTTAGTACTAGGACCAGTTCTTTTTGGACTACTCTTCTCGGGTACAGAAGTGGGAAAAGGGATATGGATAACCAAATATGCTGACGACTGCAAACTGAGTAACATAATTACTGCAGTAGAAGATGCAGGAATTCTCAAAGATTCCAAACTGGTCTGTTAAAAATGCACACCTTACCTTCACTAAAATACAGCTCATAATTCAAGAAAAATCACAAGCCAGTAAAGTTTGTCACTCATTCATTCATTCATTGACTGATTCATACATTCATAATAGTTTATGACTTAAATGAATGAATGATGTTGTTTAGTCCATAACTATTCAGGAATTCCCACAGAATTAGTATAATAATGATGTACACTCCTCTACTTTTCCAGTCTTACAACCCTTAAAATTTGTAGTTGATTGCTATAAAAAATATGACATTTTTTTTTAAAAGGTCATCAAATCAATGGATGAAGGCAAAATAGTACACACCACATACTTCGACCTGGTTGAAGCTTTTGACACAATTCCCCACTCAGGCATAGCAGAAAAGCTAAATAAACAGGGACTAAAGTCTTATGTCACCCACTGCATTGATAGCTGACTCATAGATAGGATGTAGGGAATCAAAATAGGGAAAGTTACCTCCAAAAAGATTCCAGTCACCAGAGCAGTTCCCCAGGGTTCTGTGCTGGGACTTCTCCTGTTTGGCATCTACTTTTCTGAAGTAAAAGCCAATACCAAACAGCTCTGGATGACTAAGTTTGCAGATGACTGCAAGTTAAGAGTAGTCACTAAATCCACAAATGACTTAGCCATCCTGCAGGAAGGTTGGTCCCATATAAATAACTATTGCCAAAATCATAGAATGAAACTAAATTCCAAAAAATGCATTAGTGTATCTTTTGTGAAGTCATCTACTTCAAAAAACTACAATATTAAATATATGTCCCTAAGAGATGACCCAGTTCAGGATTTGAGAACTTATGTAGACAGTGATGCAATGTTCGACCAACATGTGTCCATTATTGCAAAAAAGTATTTCGATATTGCACAGTTTATAAACAAAGGGGTTGTGTCCAGATCAAGGGATGTAATTATCCCTCTTTACTCAGCTCTCATTAGGCCAATCATTGAATATAATTCCCCCTTTGGCATGCATCTGTTCAGACACATGCACCTGAAATGCTCACAGAGATACCTAACTAAAAGGATACAATGCCTAAACAACATGTCTTACACTGACCGACTCAAAGCTCTGTCACTATAGTTGGTAAACTACAGACTGCTAAGAGGTGACTTGTGTGTGGCATACAAGGCATCCTCTGACCCAATACTGATGGATTTACTGCACATTTGAATTTTTGAAATCTGAAGCAGAGATTCAGACACTGCTTAATTTTATTATCCATCATTTTGCGTTGATTTTTGGAGACGCAGTACTAATCAAAGTCCAGTTATAAACTACAGCATTTGTATTGTTAATGGGCTGACCTAAGTGCTGCAAAGGTTTGTTGTAATTCTGTGATAATCTACAGGGCTTGATTTTCTTAGACTCATTTGTTCTAACACGAATAGCGTAATACTGATGACATAGTAACAACAGAATACTAAGACAGTATTATCAGTTTTTTTTTTTCAAAATACATTCTATTATAGTTTTTACACATAAAATACAAAAGATGAAAAAACATGTAATGACATGACCAAATAGGTAACACCAATGTATCTGCTGTGCTACTAAATATGAGTACTGAAACAAGGTAAAGAACATTGCAACTGTACAAGTCTAACATGTCTACAAAATTTAACCTACACCTAATAACAATAATTCCTACCTTCTGCATAGAGAAGGCATATAAAAGAAAAAGAACTAGAATATAAAAAGGTATATTCATGATAAATGAAACTTGAAAAAAAAAAAATATATATATATATATATATATATATATATATATATATATATTCAATGTATAATATTATAGTCCCGATTGATATATTTCATTTCTTTATACATTTAAAGCAATGTCTTTTGGCTTTTCCCAGATAGGGGTCGCCACAGCAGATCACCGGTCCGCAGATGATTGGCAATGGATTTTTACAGTGCAGAGTTGCCAGCCCGACGCCCAACCTTCACGGAAGGCACACCCACATGCACACACACCTACCTGCATGTCTTTAAAGCTCACTCAGCCGCAGGGAGGACATGCAGACTCCACACAGAAGGAACTCCAGATGAGAATCTAACTGAAAAACCTCTTGCTGTGGCCACACATATAAAGAAATTAAATAACATTTAAAATTGAATAAAATCTTAAAAGGGCTGAAATCATATAGGGCCGAATTATATAAAGTTTTCTCAAAATCTAGCATATTATGCCAGTAGCATTGGGCAAGTTGTGGATAACAATGTAATATATAAATATGCTACAGTGATCTCAGAATATCTCGACACAAAATGGAATATCTTGGTAGTAATGGAGCACTGTATATCACTCGCAGTTACTCTGTAAGTAATGAAAAATCACTGTCATAGTGTGATGTACATTAACAAAGTTACAGAATGAATCCCACGGTCTAAGCAGCTAACAATCATAAATGCATATCTATAACAGAATCTGTCTAGTAAGCTTAAAGCCAACTATGGAATGTCACTGTTGCTGTTGTTGTGTCTTTTGGCTTTTCCCAGTTAGGGGTCACCACAGCGGAACTCCGGTCCGCTAATAATTGGCAGTAGATCTTTACGTGCCGAGCTGCCAGCTCTGACGCACAACCTTCAACGAAGGTACGCCCATTCACGCATATCTCCACACAGAAGATGCTCTAACTGAGAATTGAACAGGACAACATCTTACTGTGAGGCGACAACGCTACCGCAGCACCATCACCACAGTACATGCAATGTCACTGTAAGTCCATTATTATTAAAATATGCTATTGTTTACGGATTCTGATGAAATCTGTAAATTTTCTAATAAAAAAAGTTAATAAAGGTGAAGAGCAGTCAAGGCCAAATTGCCACATCTAACAATGGGTGTGGGGCTTGTGTAGGGAAGACAGGTAATGTACACACCAGAGGAAACTGGGAGATAGAAAAGAAAATGGGGGGTATGGGTGAAGAAGAGGGACATACAAGAGGTATGTTGTAATAGGAAAATATATGAGGGAAAGCCAGAGGGGTATGGTCATTTTTTTTTTTTTGTGGGAATAGGCCCCATTTTTTTTTAAGAATAGAAGAAAAGGTAAATATGGTGAAAGGGGAGGAGAAGACCATCACAGCAGATGTAACCCTTAGAACAAATATCACAACACATGCCAGATAAAGCCTGGAGAAAACAGTAAGGACATCTAAGTTGCACAGACCAGATATCCAAGTAGTCTGTCAGCAGTACAAGTGTAAGTCAAGCATCATAACAGATGAACAAATGCAGATTTAGGAATGCTAGGTAATTCCAGCAGAGGGCAGAGCAGAACTTCTGACCATGCATATGAAAGGCAAACGATCAAGCACAGTGGCAAACAGCAGTACTGCAGCAAAGCAGCAAAATGTCTGCTAAATACACAAGTAGGCATACACAACCCAAACAAGCATGTAATAGAATGCATATATGTGACACATATGCCATGTCAACAGCAACACACAGGTGTAGGCAGATATGTACAGCTGTCGGCCTAAATGGAATGTACATGAAAGCAATTTCAATACACATATGCCAATGACATGAAAGAATATTTGCACAAATCTAACACTACAGCTTACAAAAATATCAGGTTGTGCACATAAATTTCAACAACGTGCAATGGTTAATACAACTATAACGAGAACAAGGATGTATTGCAAGCAGTAGCCAGCGACTTGCATGCAGATGTTCTTCATCTGTATAATGGCCATAGAGTTGGCACATGTTGACCATATCAGCAATGTAATACATGACAATGAACAATAATTACAACAAAGGTAATATCTGCAAAATATATTACACAACTACAAAGGTGAATGGGAGCTGGACAACCTGGGCCCACGTAAAGGAAGATGATAAAGCAGGACAAGAAGGTAAGATTACACATTGCAAAGGCATGGGTACACCGCATATGTTTTTTTTTTAAGCTAACCCAAAATACATTTAAGCAAATGGCAAATGTATTTCACATTGGCAGACTGCCTTGCTGACATCAACAAAACTGGGCATGTATAGCTCACACACAGTACGGTACAACCATGTAACATCCACAGGCATAGGTAAGCAAGCTACGAATTTCCATCACATACACATATATTGTCATGCCAATGTGGAATAAACAAATTCAGTTTTATGCCACAGACCCTGTTCTTTACTGAGCAGAGGACAGTCCTGTGAGCATCATTAAAGCACATCAATGATAAATCAGCGAATGCTCACATGTCAAAGGTAAAAGGCTCTTTCAGTATGGATTGGACTATGGGCAGGAGACACGTACATACATCTGTACAACTATTGCCAGAAGTGGTGAATTTTTGTGAACAACTAATGGATGTGGAAATGTAACATAGACCAAACACAGCGTACTGTACTGTTACTGAATACATTTTCATTACTACAGTGTATACATGAATGTTGAATTAGCATTCTATGTAGTCAGAAAAACAGAACAGCCCATATATATGATATACTTTTATATGATCCAACATGGTATCAGCATTTTAAGCATATGGCTCACAACAACACACAGGCAATGACATGTACTTCTGTTGCACATACATGATATGGCAATACACAAATCTTAACTATACTACTGTGGTACTGCTAGACTATGGAAAATATACATTGTCTTTAAGTTTCTCTTAGTAAAACCCATTTACAGGATAATTGTTGCAACTTTAGGTGCATGTTAACTGCCACAATGTATGGACAATTGAATATGGAAGGAGAGTGTAATGTGTTAATATGTGTCATTTATACATTGAGACATAATTAAATGTCACATGACAATATCAGTATGGTATGTTTGCACATGTAATACATAAGCTTGACATCTAATTGGTATGCATGCATAAGAGTGCACATACAGTCCAATCGATTATATGGCAAACAGCATGGTGTCAATATTACGTAATTGGAGGGACAGCCTTGATGGGGATGAACATCATGAATGATCTCTCAGGCTATCTCCCTGAATGATTCATGCATAGTCATGCCATATACTGGACAACAATTCCCTATCATGTCCATTTGTGTTCAAAACACATTAGTCATCACCTCCCAGATCTGCACCTGATAATTGTCTCTCAGTTGTTTCTGGAATCATCTCCTCTGGGATGCAGCAGGGATGATGGCATGTACAGGTCCAGCTTCCTTATTGCTATTTTCATCATTGTTATGGTCATCATCATCATCTGAGGACTCTAGCAGTGGCCTGGCATGTGCTCATCATCTATGTCTGACTGGTGTTCGACCACAGGTATCATGATCTGTCAAGATGAATCACAACACAGGACTGAAATTGCATATACATACCTGATACTGCCTATCTGCATAACATACCTACTGTGAAACAATGATCAGGCAGAAAACAGTCCTCATTAAACATTAAAATATGTTATGACCATAGTCCACTGTACCACCATATGCAATGTATGTCAGTAACCAAAACCATAACAATGAAAAGCAAATGGCTATCAGGCCACACATTCGGATGAAGATCATGGATGACATTAAACTGAACATGATATGCACATCTGCAGTCTAAGACACATTAATTAACATCCCGTTCACATGTGAGTTCGACACAGAAAAATATGAGACTGAGAGTGTATTAACCTACATTGAAGGTCTTATTTAAAAAGCATTTCAGGATGAAATGGTACAAACTTTAGCAAGCAGAACAATTATAATCAACAGATTTGATGCTAGTGAATGGCTCCTCATGCAATCAACACCTTCCCTATGTGACATTATCTATACTTATGGACTTGTCCAATAACAGAATATGTCAGGGACACTGTATCCATTACACAATGTGAGCAGTTTAATCAAGGCTGTGCAATAGCATGCATAAAATAGCTTACCAGTGGAAATCATGACATGACCTGGACAGCTGTATATTGGACAGTATTAAGCATGGCAATTATATGCAAAGCAAGCACATGTAATATATCTTGGCTTCTAAATGGAAGCATGGCCTGATACTGTCGCATGCAACATTCCCATAACTGAAACGTGACAGAAGGAAAGCTTGTAAATGAAAACATAACATCAGTGTTGGGACCTGCACTGTTTAATAATGATGTTTGCTTCAGTAAACTGTCCAGCTGAGTGTCTTTTAGGATATCAGTATTTCCAGTCTTTTTTCCTAGCATGTGTTCCCTGTACAGGTATGTCTATGTGTGACTGGAAATTGTAGTTTGTGCATGTAATGAGTCACATCAACAGCCACCAATTAACACCATTAAAATGAAGACAAAGTTAGATGACAGTAATGTGGAAAATATCCAGCATCCACCTGCCTGTTCAGTGCTAAAAACATTCTACACAACTATGTTCCCATTTGGTCATTGTGATCCAGTGACCAAAAACGCCTGTCTGTCTACAAATCTAACAAATCTGCTGGGCATTGTCTGTACTCATAAAAGGTTGCTAAGGCCTGGAATTCCTTAACTGTATCCACCAGGTCTATACCCTACCTCCCATCTTTCAAAACCACCATGAAACACTTCCTAGCTAAAATATATATCCGTTCTTGCTCAAATCCAGGATAAACCATATCTCTAAATCTGAGGAAGTATATTTTCTTTTCTTATACCTCCTTACTCTCCCTTCTTCATTTACTTCCTTACTGCTATTTAATTCTCTTCACTGACTTTCTCTTTAAATATACCATAAGCCTGTTTTCCCTTACTTCACATTGCAATTCCTGTTTGTATTAGAGTAACTCACCTTTAATTTCTCAATAAACTGTCTAAAATTTCTCTAAATATTAAATGATTGTCACATACCTTGTATCAATTCTTAACCGCTGTATTTATATTATGTCTGACTTGTTATAATTATTTAAACTACAGATGTTTTTGTTTTATTTTTGAAGATTGTAAAATTATCGTTGTTAAAATATTTTGTAATAATTTGGAGCTTTCCTCTCCAGGCCTCTGCTGAAAATGGGCTTCTACCCAGTCTGACTTTCTCAGTAATGAAATGTCAGTAACTAATTAATCGATCTATCAATTAATCAATCAATTAATCAATAAATAAAGAACA
This sequence comes from Protopterus annectens, assembly GCF_019279795.1. NCBI lineage: Eukaryota > Metazoa > Chordata > Ceratodontiformes > Protopteridae > Protopterus > Protopterus annectens. The sequence continues at coordinate 597,460,646 of NC_056751.1, forward strand.
GCTAAGCCAGACTGCATGGTCATTGGCTGACCTCAAATCAGTATAAGGGATACAACACTACCAAATAGCAATAATGTTCAATCGGAAACACAGTCACAACCTGTGACACATTAGAATCTAGTATATGTTGTACAAACAGCATTGTCTGCCTACAACTGTATGCATGACCTGCCTACATTCATAGCAAGCACTACCCTGCAAAAAGCAAACAACCTGATGATGCTTGCTGATTATGAAATGGTGCAAAGAAATGCCTACATGCACAAGTATGCCCAAACACAGGATTCAAGCATGTTGTAACAAAAACAAAAACATCCAAGATGTTGTAGGCAGATGCAATACCAATCTTGAACTGAAGGGCATACCACACAGTCTGCAAATGGCAATGTGAGCATTGACACAGCAGACACTGATTTAATATGTAAATAGGCAGATTATTCACAACAGATGAGTCACTGGGAAACACATCCATTATAAACAGCAGGCCAAGCACTATAGACTTGTATGTAAAACATCTACCTACAAATCTGTATGACAGCTACGCAAACCAGACTGTCAGTTAGGTTGTGGTCTACATTTCAAAAGCTATCTTCAGTACACATGACTTGCAGCTAAATGATATTTAAACATATCTGTGTTTAAATCAGATGTATAAGCACAGCCTGTGCATCCTACTTGATGCACAGGGCACTATTGCAGGTCCTGTTCTCACCACTTACAAAAAAAAAAGAGTAACTATGAATGATGTAGTCCTCAAATAACAGGGATATGCATTGCTCAGATCAGGTTCTAAAAACTTTTCTTTTGAAGAACATCAGAGAATAATCATAGATATTTTGCAATGTAATACACACAGTCCTTGCCATCTCTTAACAGAGTCGAGCACAGAGTGAAGGACCTGAGATTCAAACCCACATCTGTAAGCTACGTCTGCACCCTAACCCTGACACTTATTTGCCTAGCTAATCTATCTTGCCTGAGACTGTCTCTTCTGAATACAGTGAAAAGACTTGAGGTTATGAATGTGCATGACTGGTTTACTAATATGGATCATGGCTTAGGATTTACAAAAAGGACAATGTGCTAGGCACTTAGGTAAATAATATGCAAGCATGAATTCATGTCAGCATAGTGCTCATAGCCAATAACAACAACTGAGAAACGTCATTCCCCAGACAGTGGAACAGTGTCATGTAACACATAGCTTCTATTAACAGAGAAGTACAATTTGCTTTACATCAGGGACACAGTAATGTATGTGTGAGAACTACTTGCAAAGATATTCATTGGCAAAGTACACATCATAAATCAAATGCATACATCATTGTATCTTCCTGTTCTACATTTCAGCTGTATGTCTGACCATCTGACTCCAAAGTTAAGAATGAGGCGGTTGGTGAAGTGAATTTAATAGTGAATGACAAACTTACACTTGATGGCACATTAGCAAATTATAGCATATTCCACAAAACATTTTGGAAGAAATATAATGGTCTTCTCCAAGCTTTACACATAACCTGTACAAAAAGATGCGCTGCTCATAGAACATTATAGATTACAAAGATATTTGTAGAAATTCAGCAATTAAATGAGTTAGCCATAAGCATGTACAAAATAACCGTTAACATCAATAGCCGAGTATGTAGAGCAGAAATTTTGGCAATATGCGAAAGACACAAAGATAAGAATATAATGATATGTCTTCCCTATGTGGAGTTGAGTTGAACCCCCACCATGCCAACATATATATATATATATATATATATATATATATATATATGTATATATATATATATATATATATATATATATATATATACACACACATGCCGGCTTGTTTCTTTACAGGCTGAGCTACTAGCCAGTACATGTTTTTTTTTTTTCACAAACGGTTAATATGTGTGTTATCCATATTCCTTACATTAATAAATAACTAAACACCTCTGGGAATAGTACCCATACTTATATGAAGAACAGTCACCACATTTACTCAATTATCTAGATGAGCCAATTGTCAGAACAGCTACTTAGTGGTTTTAAAGGTATGTATCTGATATATATGGGAAACAGCTCTATCTATAAATTCCATAGGGATGCTTAGGTATGCATATTATTATGACACTTACTATTGATGCAGCTTGGTGACCTTCAGACAAAGCTCCTCTGGATCCCACTGATACAGGTCATCACAGTGGTGTCAAACCTGCACTCAAGTTCAGTAGATTCCCTTTCATCACTGATGCTCCCTCTCAGTCTGGTTCCAAATGTCAATCATCACAAAGTTCCATGGCCTGGCACTCATGAGATGCTCCACTCCAGTGTAGACGGTCAGCATCTGGGTGGTTTCCTTCTTGGTTAAACTGGGTGCCCAGACATGTCAAAGCCTTCTGATAATAACCATTTTGATAATGTCAATAATCCAATGCTAAAAGTAGTCAGATCTGGAAATTGCTCACTGAGGTCCCACTCAATTCGCAGGTAGCAATGGTCTGATCTGTAAATGTATCAAAACCAATATTTAAAAGTGGCTCTTATGTCATGTCATCAAATCATCAAAAGATAACAGGCATATGATGCACATGATACCTACTGGATACTTGCACTGAGCACCTTCCTGTTATGCTGAGATAATGGTTAATACACCAGATTTTGAGAACTTACATGGATGTGCATAAATGAGATTCCAAAACCTGGAATTTTAATGAACCTCATTAATTATGTATGGCACAAATGCTACTTAAAAGATGTATGCACAGTAGCTGCTCTTACTTTTAGTTATACCTGAGTCATAGGTAGCTGCTAAGGTAAATTTGCACCTGACAGCATTTCTGTTTTGGGGAACATTAGCTCATTATACACCTATGTTAAAGGGACAATTTCAGTGTTTAAAATTCAGGTCCAAATTACAGCTAACCAAAATAGCCACATCACTCACATTCCCACATAGAGTGTCATTTTTCTTTAACTATCCTGTACATCTTCAGTTCCATTCTTGTTTTGGCTCCCAGTGTCAACTACCTTTTGGATTTGTGCTCCTATCACATTTGAGTTGGACTTGGACTTCAAAGTTAAAAACTTTTCTGCATCTTTATTCACCTCCATCTCTACACAGGTGTTTACAGTGTTCAATCTGTGTCTTATCTTCAGTTGGATCCTCTGTTGTTTTTATTCTATTTGCTGCTAAAATCTTACTGGATTTCCTAAATAAATACCCTGAGTTTTAAAGAAGTGATTGACTGTACAAATTATTTTATTTTATTTATTTATTTTCAGTTTGATTACCGGGGAAGTCCACTGGGCCACGAAGTACCCATTTTCAGTGGAGGCCCGGGGAGAAAAGCTCCAAAGGCAGTACAATCAAGGTTACATAATGCAAGTGATAAAAATACAATGTCAAAAACAGTTAAGAAGATGTGAAATGCAGAGTATACATAGTAAGAGTTTTTTTTTTTTTATTTTGGCTTAGGTAATTACATATTTACAGTATTTACATACTTACAGTCAACTGAAAGTCAGCTAAAACCATTATGGCGGAAAATAGAAATGAAATAAGAGAGTAGATAGTAGATTGGTGCCAGAGTATAGAGGGGCTTAGTGGAGAAAATCCCTTGAATTTATATAGGGTGAAAGCAAGGACATTTCCATTTGGAGGATAGGTGTGAGAAAAGTTGGGTCTTAAAGTATTCCATGTTAGGTATGGTCCTAAGTGATGGAGGGAGGGAGTTCCATTTTCTACCAAGAGAGAAGGAGAGTAGAAGCTGGCCAGCAGGATGTTTAGGTTTGTGAATGGAGATTAGGTTTTGGTGTTCAGATCTCAGAGATTGGTTTGGGATGTAAGGGGAAAGGATGTTAGATAAGGCTGGGCATTTATCTGGGTAAAATATTAGCTTGTGAGCGGTTGTTAGTTGGAGACAGTCAAGGTGGTTAGGGAGTTCTAACCAGTTCAGAGATTGTAGGGTAAGGCAGTGGTGAGTAGAGGTTTTGGATTTAGTGGCAAATCTAGAGATCTTATTATAGCAAGTTTCAAGTTTTGAGGTGTTGGAAGCTGACAGATTAGTTAGAAGTGGGGCACCATAAAGTAGAGAGGGTAGGAGGTAGGTGATAGCCAAGGTGTGCCTAGAGGAGTTTGAAAGATATTGATTATTCCTGTAGAGCATACCTAACTTTTGGTGGGTTTTCTTTATGTTTTGTTGTATGTGGAGATCGAATTTGAGGCGTTCATCAATGGTAATGCCAAGGAGTTTTGCGGAAGGGACCACTTCTATAGGAGTGTTGGTTTGGCTTAGGACATTGAAAGAGTTTTTGTCAATGGAAGAATCCTTGGTAGGGAGGAAAATTAGTATTTTAGATTTATTGGAGTTGAGGGAGAGATGGTTTTGGTGCATCCAGTTTTCTGTAGTGGAAAAAGCTATTTGAGTTTTAGTCAGAAGTTCAGAAAAGTTGGAGGTGACACAAACTAAGGTAGAGTCATCACCGTATTGGATGACTGTAGTGTCAGGGAGGACAGTGTGCAGGTTATTTATAAAGATGTTGAAAAGCATGGGGCCGAGGATGGATCCCTGAAGAACGCCGGTAGGTGTAGGCAAGAAGGAAGAGGTAGAGTCCTTCCATCTGACAGCCTGAGATCTGTCAGAAAGGTAACTGGAGAACCAGGATAGAGTGTTTGGGGAGAGATTAAGGTTGGTGAGATGAAAGAGAAGATGTGTATGGGAGATGGTGTCAAAGGCTTTAGAAAGATCTAGCAGAACAGTTGATACAAGAAGACAGAATCTCGGGCTTGATTAACAGTTTCTAGGAAGGATAGTAGGGCAGTTATGGTGCTGTGGCCGGGACGGAAGCTGTGTTGGGTGGGTGTAAGTAACTGATTCTGAGTTAAGTAGGGTAAGAGTTGGTGGTGGACGCATTTTTCTAGAATTTTAGATATTGGAGAGAGTAGGGCAATGGGGCGGAAGTTAGAAATGGTGGTGTTTTTACCTTCTTTGTGAAGAGGAAGAATGTAGGCTGAACGCCAAAGTTTGGGTAGTATGACTCTTTTAAGGATCGCTTGATCAGGATACTAATTGGGAGAGCAATACCTTCGGCTGCGCATTTGAGGAAGGAGGGGGGAATGTTGTCAGGGGCATTAGAGCATGGCTTTAGTTTGGATAAGAATTTTTTTATAAACATTGTGGAAACTGGTTTGAGCTGGAACATGAAGGGACAGTTATTAGGAATGTTGGAAGTAGATTTGAGGAAGTTGGGAGGATTATTGTCCGGAAATGTTTTGGTTAGCTTAGCTATAGAATCTGTAAAGAAGGTGTTAAAGTGAGAGTTCAGTTCTTTGTCAGTTAAACTAGGGTCAGGGCAGGGGTTATTTCTTGACCCAGGATGGAGAAGAGTGTTAACAGATTTCCAGAATTGTTTTGGGTTCTTATTATTATTGGACTGAAGTTTATAGTAGTAGTTTTTTTCTGTCCAAGGTGATTAATTTTTTTACTTGGTTGCGGAGTTGGGTGAATTGGTATTGTAAGAACTGCTATAGCTCCGTTTCTGCAAAATGTTGCCATAGCAACACTTGCCGGTGAAACCACGGCAGCCAGGAGGTGCATCGACATTATTTATCTAATTTTAAACAAACTGGAATTGTCAGGGACTCTTTGCTGCTTACTACCTTCCAATTTCTTAAAAACACTTGCATGTCTTTGTTAAATAAGATCAATTTCTTACATTGATATCCTGAGTTTTGAAGAAGTAATTAGCTGTACAAAGAACCGCTATAGCTCTGTTTCTGTAAACTGTTGCCACAGCAACATTTGCCGGTAAATCCAGGGTAGCTAGAACTGCATGTGCATCTTAAGCAAACTTGAATTATGGACAGTGAGACATATAGACCAATGCAAAAAAATATGGTATAGCATTTCACTGGCTTATATAAAAACTCATGATTAGTTTTTGTAATTATATATACTAGCCGGCATTTACAAAAGTTCTTCAGTCATGTTACAGAACAACGCAATTTCTCCATAATGAGAACTTTGTCAGCATGTAACACTAGTATCTTGCAAACAAGAATGGAAGTGTTATTAGGAAGTCTGCTAGTTTATAATGAATTATGACTATGCCATGCATTTTACAGTGCACCATATGGTAACACTGGTGCTGTCTCACTACCAGTATATGTTCGTAGTAGTTAATGTATCATAGCAATGTTGTGAATCTGTTAAGAAAAAAGTATCTGTGATAGAGCACTGCCAGAATGGTTTTATTAGTTCACACCAGTCAGTGGAAAATTGGTGGGATCTGTTTTTTTTTATTGTCTGGAATCAGAATAGCAGTACCTCTGCTGAGATTATTTTGGCTGCTATGCAAAAAAACATTTCATTCACTAAGTTGGAAGTACTTATGGGATGTTTTAGCAAGCCATAATTTTGGTGATTTATTCATAGACTGGAAAAAAATTTACAGACAGCCACATTTTGAGGTATTAATTGGGGGGGGGTAGGTTTCCAAGGTGGACATTATTGGTAATAACAGTAGACAAGGGTGCCCACACTCACCTGGCTTATTTAATAAGGCTATTGAAGAGTCATCTGTAAGGGTTAGAAAGGAGTTATGGTTTCATCATCATCACAAAGAGTGTATGTCATTCTACTGACTTTATGATTTTATTTTATTGGCAGATAATGCTGCTAAAACTCTGTCTGTTGCGCTAGGATTTTTCAAAGAATTTAAGGAGGTATCTGGCCTACAATATAATCTACAAAAAAGAAAAACAGTTTAATGAGAGTAAGGATGGAAAAAGGTAAAGGGAGTGTGGCTGGCATTAATGAAGTTGACTCCTTTACATATTTGGGAATAGAAACTGTTCTTCTTTGGATATTAGCTTGAATCTGTCTGGGGAAATTAAGGACGGTCTGTCACTTGGTCATTCTAAGTGTTTTCACCTAAAAAAAGGCTACATGTATAGGATCATCATATGTGGCTTCTGCATTTATTGTACCTTACTACTTCAAAGATTATATAGGGAGGGTAGGGCAAATGATTCTAAATGTTGGGGATGTGGACAGGTAAGTGCTGGCACCATAAATATGTTCTAGACTTGCAAAATGACATAAGATAGATGCCATCAGACTGCTGTTGAATGAAGGAAGTTTTGGGGGTTGAACTTGTCTTCCAATTACCGTATATAGGATCATAAGATCATAGAAAGTTACTAGATTATTGAGCCTGAGGCCCTTACAAGCCTAGCCAAGAATTTAGCCCATGTTCTGACAAGTCAGCATCCGATACCCCTGTTCCTCAGGGACAGGTGGGATCCCAGGGGTGTTTTTTCTGCTGTTCCCCATTCAGTTATTCAGGTTACACTTAAAAAGGGTTAATGAGGTACTCTGCTTAACATGGAGAGGAAGTCTATTCCACACAAAGGGGAGTCTCTTTGACACATTTCTGTCCTGCCAACAAGTCCTATTGATGTCACAGACAAGGTTGAGGTTGTGCATGTGGGTTACTTGAGTGGAGCTTGACATGCGGATATGCAGCAGTTCCATCAAATCAGTGTCTGAAATTGCTTTGTATGCCAGACAGAGGTCACCTCTGAGGTGTCTGTATGAGACTGAGTAGAGGGACAGGGCTTTTAGCCTAGCTGTGTAGAGTAGATGTTTGAGGTTCTGAACTCTCCTGGTGAGGAACCTCTGTGGTCTCTCTAGCTGCTGCATGTGCTTTGTGAAGTACATGCCCAATGGGGTGTTGTACTCAATAATGGATCTTATAAGAGAAGAATATGGGGTGTTATGGCCTCCATGTCACTGGATGAGATACCCTACTTAATAAGGTGGGCCATGTAGAAAGCTTTCCGTACAACAGAGGCGATATGGTGGCCAAAAGTCAGTTTGCTCTCAACCTGGGTGCCCACGTCCCTCACGACTGATTGCATGCTTAGGACCTTGTAATTAATGTGATAATTTGTGGGGATGTCACTCTCCCCAATGGGAATGATGATGCATTTTTTGGCATTCAGTTTGAGGCCAGGTTTTTGGCACCAGTCATTTGTTTGGGTGAGACCCTGTTTGAGGATGTCCACATCACTAGGGGAATTGATGACAGTGCCCAGCTTGCAGATATCTGAAAACTTGGTCAGCCATAGCCCACTGGTTTTGGCCTGTACCTCAGAAGAGTATATCCCAAACAACAGAGGCCCCAAGACCAATCCCTGGGGTACACCACTTGTTACGGGTCTACTGCTTGAGGTGGCTTCCCCAATTATGACTAGGTGGGTTCTATCAGTAAGCCACTTTGCTACCCATCTGGTAACATATGGATTGATGTCTAACTGAGAGATATATCTATTATACCTAAGTGGGAAGTAGTATCAAAGGCTTTAACCAGGTCAAGGTAGGTGGTGTGCACCATCTTCCCCTCATCCATGGCTTTGGTGACTGCCTCAAATAATTTGACCAAATTTAACAAGCATGACCTCCCCTTGATAAAACCAAATTGTGTGGGCTCGAGTGTTTGTAGGTTGCCAATCTCCTTATTAATGAGGTCCATGATAATCCATTCCATGGCTTTGCAGATCAGGTTAGTTAGACAGATTGGTGGATACACCACCTTTGTGTGAAGGGATGACAGTGGCTGTCCTCTGTTTGGATGAAGATGGTACTCAGGCTTTGGCTGAACAGGATGCCAAATGGTGCCTCAAGTTTCTGCCTGAGTTCATGTAGGATGCAGCCTGGGATGTTATCGGGTCTCATGGAGGCTGTATTTTTTGCCTTTGAGAGGGCAGTGATGACTTGCTCCCCAGAGATAAGGGGAGGGGGCCAGGTGCTGGGAATGTTTTGATTTACTGATTGGCGGGACAGACGGGTGAAGTTTTCGCTGAACTTATCTGCCAGTAGGTTGGTTATATCTGTGGCATTTGTGTATGTGGTGTCCTTGACCACCAGTTCTGAGCAGATCTGAGTGCTTCCTCTGAGACTGTGTACATATGTGAAGAAGGCCTTATGACTGTCTTTAGTAGATATGGCCAGTTTGGACTCAAAGTTTGCTTTGGAGGATTTCACTAGTGCTCTTATTTGCTAGTTCAGGCTAAGGAGAGACTGCTTCCAATTAGGCACCTGCTCCTTCTTGGTTCTGGGCAGCATTTTTTTATTATAGAGTTTAGTTATTGCAGATTTCCACCAGACAGGTTTACTCATCCTTGATGAGGATAATTTTGTCCTGTCGGGTATTCCTGATTCCATGCAGCTATATAAATGCTCATATAGTACTTTGGTGTAGGTTTGGACATTTGTGCTAGTTCCTATGGAGGGGGACAGGGCTGTGAAGCTGTTTATACCTTCCCTCAGGAGGTTATAATCCACTTTGGAGAAGTTTTTGTTTGAGCCTAGCAAGGGGGGGGGGGGGGTCAGGGGAGATGATGACTTTGAAAGTGACCATCTTGCAGTTGGATCTTACCAGGGAGGATGACACTGTAGGGAATGCTGCAGTTGTTATTACTCATGTTGGTTAATACCAAGTCCAAGATATGATCACCTCTTGTGGGAGTGTTGACCAGTTGGTCCAAGGCATTTGCATTGACAAAATCAAGGAATCTCTGGGCATTTGTGTTTTGGCATGAGTAGTTCTTCCAGTCTATAGTTTGATAGTTAAAGTCACCAAGGATCAGGGTAAGGGTTGAATCCTGATAGATTCGAAGAGGTCCAGATAAGTGGAGTGCGCATCTTGAGTCAAAGTTGGGAGTCTGTAGCTAGCTATGATTTGAATAGGGGTCTTGTTAATGGTTAACTGTACCTGGTGTCTCCTGTGCATCATACTGTTTGATCAGCCTGGAGGTGTGTATGTCTTTCATATATATTGAAATTCCACCTCCTTTTGCTTTGCTGCCCATGGTTTGGGGTCTGAATTTATGATAGGATGAGTAACCTGGTATGGCTTAGGAGCTCTCTACAGCTTTGAACATGGTTTCTGTGACTGCACAAATGTCAGCATCTTCCAGGATTAAGAATGCTTGCAGTAAATGCAGTTTCATATTTGGACTCCTAGTGTTTAGCAGCATGACCTTTAATTTGTGTTTTGATGAACTTTTCATGTTGGTAGTTTTGACCTCATGGCATTGCCTAAAAAAGGCACTATGGGGGAGGTAAGAACCTTTGCCAGAAGCCTGAAGCTGAAGGGAGACAGATGCAGGCCATCACTGGCAAAGCATTGTGGTCTGTCAATCATGTCTTCTCAGGCTGTCAGGTACTGGATCCCCCTTGGAATGACAAAAGAAAGTAAGCCATCCTTTAATAACTGGGTTTCCTTGCTGATTTTAGCATATGCTCCCAGAATTTTATTAGCTAGAGAATGAAAAATGCCAGTAACAAAGCATCTACAGGATATGCACTTATCCTTTCTTACCTTAATTAGAGGGATGGAAAGACACTTTAAGATGAAAAGATGTTGTTTTGCCCATGGGAATGGTAAGATATTGTGAAATTTTACTTATCTAGAAACTTGGCATAGGTCTGATAATGGTTTATTTTTGTTAGTTTGTCCATTATTATATTTGAACAACATATGTTAATTTATTTGCTAACTGCTGACCTAGTTTTATATTAGGCTCAGTTTATTTTTATTATGAATCATTGTTATCATTAAGTTTAGTGACTGCTAGTATAATTGAAAAGTATGGTCTAGTTTAATCTCTTATATGTATTCATACTAGCAGCTCAATGTATATGGTACTTTACCAATTTACATTTATAGACTTTGGCTGTCATACATTTCACCCTGTATGTGCTGGTATTTTGTTTAGATGATGTATAAAATAATACGTATGTGTCCATTTAAGATTAGGATTAACACTATTGTACAATTATAAAGGCTGGCTTTGGGTTGAATTGTCTGTATAAAATGAGACTGATTAGATATTTAAGTGTGATGCAGACAGCTGCCAGAGCCCTAATAATTGATGAATTGATGAACCATTCATGAAGTTTGCTCATGGAATACAAGATGCTCATTGGAGGTAACATTTTCAAAAAAAAAAAAAAAAAACAGTGTCACAGGTGTGCTCCAAAGTGGTGTTTTGTGACATTTTGGACATGGTCTGAGAGTTGCGTATAAATTTCTTGAGTTATGGCTCCAAGGCATGTGTGGCATCACCTGCAACACATGACAATGGACAGCTTTAGACGTGGACTGAAAGTTTATGCACCTACGGTCATATTTCTGTAGCCTGGGAGGGATGTGTGAACTTATAATTAGATGTCTCAGTGGGAAATCATCCCATACAAACCATTTGTATAGAGCACACATGCTATGTGAAGGAATCATGAGGACTGCCTTGTTAGTGCACAGACACATTGTTTGTTATACTCTGTGCATTGCACACTATATGGTAATCAATGGAGTCAAAGCCCTTTCAGCTTATATACCATACACCATATAGACTAGATGGTTCCTTGATGGCCATGTAGATGCAGTCAGTGCCCCCTTAGAACCTCAGGGAAATGAGTTGTATCATGCAATGCATGCATGGTGATGCTTCTCTCTTCAGAAATCTATGGGTACCACATATGCTACTCTACATGCAGCAGCATGACATCAAAGAAGTGGTGTAGGATTTGTGAAGCAGATACCTGTAAAACTCTTACTGCATCTCTTGATGGCTGCTGAAAAGTTCCCATGTCAAGAAAGGTTAATCTTGAACAGAACTTAATGTTTTCAGTTGTAGACATTCCACATATACCATGTTATTCCATGTGAGGGTGGAACAAGTCTACAAGCTCCTGTATGGTGTCTGTGTCCGCATGGTAGCATTCATCTAAGTCACTGTATCAGAGGTGATGAACGGTGAGCCACAGATGGACCTGTATGTGACACAGTGAATGAGCATGCATTTTCTGCCTGTGAGAACATTCATGTATATATGCTGTTTAGCTAATGCAGATGCTCCTCTTAGCATCTTAACAGACAGGACCCAGGAAGTTAAAATTGGGGAGTCTACCTCTACAAAGAAGCCAGTCACAAGTGGAGTCCTTCAGGGGTCAGTCTTTGAACCGCTCCTTTTTGGTATTTACTTCTCTGAAGTCAAGGCCAATGTCAATGGTCTCTGGCTGACTAAATCTGCAGATAATTGTAAATTAGGAGCAGTCATTGAATCCCACACTGACACAAATGTTCTCCAGGAAGGACTGACACAGACAAACAACTGGTGTCAGAGCCATGGACTAAAACTAAATGTCAAGAAATGCATAATAGTATCTCTTGAGAAGTCATCCACACGTGGTAACTATCATATTAACAACACACCCCTTATTGTTGACCCAGTAATCAGGGACTTAGGGATACACATAGACAGTAATCTAGCCTTTGACCATCACATGTCTACAGAAGTGAGGAAATTGTTCTATGTTGCACAATTTATAAACAAAGGTATGGCATCTAAGTCCAAGGAAGTTATTGTTCCACTGTATTTGGCATTCATCAGACCTATCATCGATTACAGAGCTGCCTTTGGTATGTACCTAACTGTATCCAACAATTGGAACATCCACAGAGGTTCCTCACTAAAAGAATACAAAGTGTAAGTAAAATGCCCTATGCAGACCACCTCAAGGCCCTATCCCTGTATTCTGTCTCCTACAGGCTTTTGACGGGAGATCTATGCCTGGCATACACAGCATTGTCAGACCCCACTCTGATGGACCTCCTGCATATCCACAAAACAAACAGCACCAGAATTACCTGTTCTAAAGACTGAAACATTGCCTGTGATATAAATTGTAACCTGCTGGAGAGACAGGTATGTATCCCAGAGACTATCCCATCTCTGGAACAAGCTCCCCATCCATGTGAAGCAGAGTTCCTCCCTAACCCAATTTAGTACCTATGTCTCTAATGGACACAGGAAACCTGTAAATTGTTCATCTCCCAGGCCCTGATTGTAAATATTTCATCTCCCAAGCCCCTGCTTACATTTAATAAGGGTATCAGAAATTATCAGCGATTTGGGATGCATGACTAGACTTAAAAAGGCCCTTGTGGTCGTTAGACTAGTAAACACCTATGAACCCATGAATCAATCTTAGCTATGAGTTGAAGTTCATTAATCAGCTGAATATTCAGTTAAAACAGAACTTTTCAGTGACAAAGACAATTCCACAGCAGGTGTGAATTGAGGGGGGGAGGGGGGCTTCTCCATTCATCTTGGTGAGACAGTTAAAAAGGTGAGAATGCCTCCATTCATATTAATGAGGCAGTGGAGACAGATATATTCCCATTCTGTCATTTCTTCACAATGAATGAAGAGATTGTAATTTCAGTTTATAAAAAGTGTTGCAGAAACCATTATTGGTAGAGTATGGCTTTGCAGAAGATGAGATGTTTGGAACTTCCTGCAGGATCTCTGATTCAGATTACAAACACAGTGTGAAAAGATGGAGGAGAGTTTGGTGCAATCTTTCTAAATTACTTCTCTTGTAAAAGGGGGACTAGTACTGTTGAGCCATGCTTTATTAAATGGATATTGTTTACATGGCTACTACATTTTTGAGAGAATTATTTGGAAACTGACATATTTGTAGAATAATACTGCTACCAGAAGACGCTATTCAATAGCTTCTGGGTATTACTGGTAAGTGCAACTTTTTATTTTTGAGAGATTGTCAAGCTGTGATAAGTCAGTGATTACAGCCCTACAGTGTGGGTACATGCTAAGGAAGAAATATGTACAAATTGTGTATTCTGAAATGATCACTATATATCAATCCCCATAAACCTAGTCAAGTAGAATTGTCACTATGGTCAACAACGAAAACACCTACAGTCTCAAAGGTACTCATATAATCGGTTTATATGGTACACAGCTACTTGCAGTCAGTCAGTTTAAGCAGAAGGTGCATGAGATATTGACCGATTTCTTGTGTTTGTGTACTTTGTACATACAAGTCGACCAGTATGCTATTGTTCATACATTACTGTAGATATAATTATAGTCTAAGCCTGTATGGTGATGTGGGCGGGGGTGTAATTTTCCTGTCTTGCTTTTTGTCATATCATTCTCATCCATTTCCCTGATGCTGTTTTTTTTTTGTATGTATTCACAGCTGAGGGCATTATAGCAGAATCAAGCTACTGCCACACTGTATGAAAGTGCTGGAGAGGGTGGTCGATAAATGAATACACAGAAATTAACATGGAAGATGAACAGTTTGGATTAAAATCAGGATACAGCACAACCGACCCAATATTTGCAGCAAGACACAGAGTGGAGATGACACTAGAGATAGAAGAGTCCAACTGGGCATTCTCAGACTTTGAGAAATGGTATGACAAGGTTTCAAGAAAGCTGATTTGGGCAGTCCTGTGATGGTTCAAAGTCCCAGAAACATTGGTAGAACTAGTGCAGGATATGTGCAAGGATCTGGTGACAAATGTACAAACAGCATTCCGACTCACACAAGGGCTCCTAGCGTGACTGTGTGAGCATTAGGCTCAGCTCTGAGCACATTGCTGTTTATACTACTGATGGACTACATTAGCAAAAGGTTGAAGGGAACAGATCAACAAAGCCTATATATTCAGACAATGTGGCATTGTAAGCAAACTCTTAACATGAACTTTGGCAAATTATTCAGGAATGATCGAATGAATTTATTGGGGTAGTGCAGTGATCAATATTGACCAATTTTAGGCTTATCCTCTGTGAAATACAAAACATTTCACAAACAAAATAAATAGAAATGCAGTCAATAACAGAGTAGTGCAGTCTAATTAAATAGAAAAAAAACTATATATATATATATATATATATATATATATCCTCAAAATACTGAAATGTTGAAATTCAGTATTTCGAGGCTATAAAGTCGAAACCTAACAAGAACGAAAACTCAGAAGCGCGAAATTCAAAATCTCGCATACTGGAGATTTTGAATTAGTGCTTCTGCTGTCCACAGACACACACCTTCCTCCCCACACACACACACAAACACACACACACACACACACACACACACACACACACACACACACACACACATACACTCACGCACACACACACGCACACACACACACACACACACACACACACACACACACACACACACAAGCTCTGTACTACATAAAAGATGGGGGGCAAGCCCCCCTGCACCCCTCTACTTAAATATTCTAACTATGAGGTCGCACTACATGAACAAACACACAAAACACCACCACACAAGCTACGTTCTCGCACACACACATCACAGCAACAAAACACACTAACACACACCACAGCCCCTACCCAAAACCCTTAACACATCAACACTTACCTGACTCCATAACCACAGCGAAACACCAGAAGCGCTAATTCAAAACATCCAGTATGCGAGGTTTTGAATTTTGCGCTTCTGAGGTTTCGCTGTTTTCGGGATTACACTTTATGGGCTCGAAATACTGAATTTCGATATTTCAGTATTTGAAGCTTCTAAAGTGAATCTATATATATATATATATATATATATATATATATATATATATATATATATATATATACATACATATACATATACATATACACACATTCTAATGAGCAAGCAGAGTGCAATGTACAATCAAGCAGAGTGTAACTTATAATATATACATTAGTTTCTAAAGCAGGTCAAGCTTCAGTAAATCTTGAGAGAGAAGAGATCTGGAAAGGATATAGGTTAGGTGATATGTCATGTGTTGAAGCAGAAGCATTTGGTTTGGATTCTGAATTTGGAATAGGTGTTGATTTCCCTTATGTCGATAGAAAGAGCTTGGTAAAGAATAGATGCCAGAGAGGAGAAAGCACGTGCAGTGCTATGGAGTTTGGTTCTAGGGGTAATGAGAGTTGGTGAGGCTTGTGAGTAGTGTCTCAGGTTGTTTGAGGAGGTTTTCATAAAGTCTAGGTGCAAGGGGAGTACATATGTGGAGATGGAGTAACTGAAGTCGCACAGGATGCAAATGAGTCCAGAAAAGACATTTGCCATGGACAAAATGTGAAGAATCAGAAGAAGCTGAAAGCTAAGATAGAAGGGAAATAGACAGGTTTACAGCTTCAAGTATCTAGGAGGACTGGTTAAGGAGAAGGGATGTCTGATTGAGGAGTTCACAATTAGAATTAGAGGGCCTACAACCAACTAACATGGTTATCAGGGTTAGTATGTGACATACGAATGCTAAAGAAGCTGAAAAGTAAGGTGTACAAAACTGTGGTCTGACTAGTATTTCTGTATGCTACAGAAACCTGAGAAATAAAGGTGGAGCAGCTCAGGAAGTGCCTGAGACAGGTATTTGGATGCACATTTTGGGATAGATGAATACAATTATGGTATCAGAGCAGAAGCCATAGTAGCTTGAAATGCAGAAGGAGAAGAGTGGTAGTTCCAAATGCAGGGAAGGTCAAAGAGAGCAGGCTGGTTGGGCCCAAGGCCAGGTATGCAGAAGATGATATGGTGAAGGGAATTTGGGAGAACTCAGAAAGAAAGTGAAAGGAGATGAGGACATCCAACAAAGAAATGAATTGATTTTGTGAGAGAAGACCTGCAACAGTCAGGCATGACTCTCAAAGAAGGTTGGACAATGGCACGGAATTGAGAGAGATAGTAATGGTTTATGTGACACCCTGACCCCATGTAAAAAAAATAGGTGGAAGGCGAGGTGATGATGATGACAATGATGTGCAAGGTTAGGGTGGGATATGAGCTATTTGGATTTATAAGGAATACTGAGAGGTGATAGCAGGTTATGGAACCAGAAGTGCTATTTTTGCTCAGACTACATTCCATGAGTGACCTCCTTTCATTGACACCCCTCTGTCAGATATCTGCTTTGCTTAACTTCCAGCAAATCTGTTGTGTACTGCCCCAAGACCCCACCTCTGTTAAGCTAAGAAACAATAGAGTAGTCCCATGTGGTTTACACACACAGCTGAACTTTAAGCAACAAAACTTTGCCCTCACCATTTCATGTGCATGTGTGTGTGTGTGTGTGTGTGTGTGTGTGTGTGTGTGTGTGTGTGTGTGTGTGTGTGTGTGTGTGTGGACGTGCACCTATGGTTATGCATAACAGATATGTGCAATGGTAACTGGGCAATGACAGAGAAGTGTGCACCTGTGTAAACTTGGAGGGCTGTGGTTTGAGATGTTTTTTCTCACATTTGACTGAAGACTTCTGTTTAATTAATTTCAACAGAAATCTTGTGGTGCCTCTTCTGTATAAGAACTTTGAATATCTCATTGTCTTACAAAGTGGTGTTTCCCAGCTATTGCTTATGTTTACAAATTGCTTTTCAGTGAATCCCATGCAATCAGAAATATTTGATAAAGCAGGCAATGAGAAATGTATTTGTTTATTTAGGCAATACCTTAAAGTAGCATCACATTAACTTTTTTCACAGGTTTGGGTGTGGTTTTAGTGATTGGCAGTTATGATCCACAGCTGCATGCAGTCGTGCTTTTGAATTATGTCTATATTCCACTGTAAACTAATGTTCAACAAACTGCTCATACTGTCCTAACAAAGATATGAAGTACACCACAGTCTTAAAATAAAATGCTCGGAAAAGTAGCCATAAAAAATTCAGACTTTTACTAAAATAACAATTAGAGGTTGGGGGGGCGGTTACAGGCACTCCACTTATATTACGGTAAACTTCAGTACAGTAGTGCTTTTGAATGAAGATATACTATGCTTAAAAACAAAAAGTACTAGTAATGTTACCATGCAACCATTTATTTACATATATAAATAATCAAATAAGATGTACATGGTAAGTAGATTCACTAGTGACAGCAGAATGTTGAAATACTAAACTGGAAGGTTTTGCCACGGACTAATTTTCAATTACCTTTAATATTAGAATAAAATGGTAATACTGAAAAAGGTACATTTACTAGTGAGTCACCACTGTCTCTTATGTGTGTGTGCATTGGAGTGCCTGTAAAGGGTCTGACTACCACTTAACTCCCATCCCCTTAGTCCATAGTAAAGGTCTGCATTTTCATGTGTTCATTTATTAATATTGAACTGTTCTCTTGATGTTGCTGGCAACAGGAGAGGTGCTGGCCTGTCAGTCTTTAACGTATGCATGAGATCAGCAGTGCAGGGGTTGGGTTTGCTACTTTGTCTAATGTGGTGCTTCTTTGAGATATAGTCTTTATTTAATTTAATTTATTTTTATATGAGGAAACAAACCCTCCACCCTCAATACCTAATTTAACAGGCTTTGTACCCAATGAACCTAAGCCAGTATGAATAACGATAAGGCTCACAGGCCTATGTAATTTGAAGAAATGTTGCTGATAAATTCTTTGGCTGAATGGCTCATTGAAAGACAACATTTTGTTTTATAAAAACACAGAAGTATATTCATTGTATGTAATGTTCAGGGTTACAGTAATCAAGATACTTATTGAGGTCCCATGTGTTCTTGAATTCTGCCACTGTTTTGCCCCTAGACTCTTTTTAGACAAATAATGGAATTTGTGAGTAGTCCAAGAGTTATGAATCATGCCGTAATCTCCATCTCAGTGAATTGACGCTTCCTTGTCACTCCCATGCCACAAGATCCGTGTCTTGTACCTTCAGACTGTCCTGTTATTTATCTATATATTTTTATATGTTGCTTATTTCCTTTATTTATATTTCATTTAAGGATAAAAAATGTCCTACCATTCTCATCTTCTTTCCCCAGCACTATACATATTAACTGCTTGTTAGTCAGCCTTCATTTGATTTCTGATAGAAACTACGTGCCATATTTTTCATGTATCAGAACTACATATTACCCGTTTGTGATGTTAGTTATCTGGCATTGGTGAATTGGTGAATTGGTTGCAGCACATTTGCTCTTACTGTGTAATAGGTTTCATTTATGGAAAACAGTAATGGAGAAGGGATTTGCCTGTATTACATAGCAATCTATATACAGTCAAAACAGTTCAGTTACTGCAGCTGAACAGTGGAACCAGGCAATTACAACATGGTCGCATACAAAGACTTCCTATATTTAAAGCTAACAAAATTCAATTTTCTGTTTATGCAGCTTACTCCAAAATGAATTTATAAAGATGCAGGCGAGAAGGGAAAAATTGGTCAAGACACCTGAGAAATTCCATCATTTTTGACAAGTGCTGTGAGATCCTTGTCATCCACCTGAGCTAACACCATCTTTGGCAGATGGGACCTCAGTTTAATATCTCCTTTGAAGGGTGGCATATTCAGGAGTGTAGCTCCCCCTTGTGCTGTACTTCACTGTCAGTAATGTGAAATTAATCCAAGTACCTTGGCTATAGAATCCAAAACCTTCACATGGCAGAGGTGTCTGGACAGCATATAGAGGGGTTTTAAAATAAAAGAATGGCTTGTTTAAGTGATGTCTGCATGGGAATGTATAGGATTTTTCCCAAGCAAAGGAGGAAGTGATCATAAATACAAGCTGTTGACATGAGGCTGCTTGATGTATTATATTACAACAGTACACAGTGCAGATTTTTGTGATCTAAGAGTTCTCAGAATATAATCACTGCTGTTTCACTTTGAAATAATTGAGTTAAGCTGGTTAGAGCACAGCTTCAGGATGCCACCCCAATATGCAGTTCACTTCATTGGACTAGCACTAGCACTCGCAGATCACTTAAAGGTGTTCTCATGTGACAGACACCATAGAAATGTAGAGGGGCTCCACAGGATGAGCCGAAGACTTTTAATTGGCATATGAAAGTGTGGGGTGTCCTTGTCATCTTGCCAAAACTAAGACAATTGGCTTATAAATGGATATATAGTGGACTGGATAACTATTGGGCATACCCTATTTAAAAAAAAAACAGTGCTAGACATGAGGTGCCATACAAACTGAGGAAGCACACATTATTTTTTGTAGCAGAGAGTGGAAATGAAAAGGGAATGGAGCACAACATGGTATGATCAGAAATAGTATGCATATTTGAACATAGCTGCACCGTCTGAAGTACACTCTGTAAAGGAATGTGCCATTGTATAATCTCAGTAATGCAGACAGAAGACAGATGGAGGTACCCTTGTGATTAACATCTCCCTATAATAGAGTGAAGACTCGGTAGCATATGGTCTCATAACAAGTAGTGTGCTGAAAAGAGAAGTTTGATTCAGACATAATGATAGGTAGTACTGTATTAAGGAATTGTTATAATGCAATACAGACTATCATTATATTATAAAGGCAGCTTCCAATATGCGCTATGTAGCTCCAGTAATGGAAGTGACGTAGAGTTGTGTCATGTTCCACTTTACATAGGACAATCTTGATTTGGGCACTTGTGTCCTGTAAAAGAATATAAAAATGGCAAATGCCCAGAGGTTTTTAGGAGAAAAATGTTGTTTCCTTCAACAGCGCATAAAAAACATTGTTTTATATTTGAAACACCTAAATATTATATAAAGCATTAGTACATCAAATTAGTTACTTAATGTATATAAGAATAATGGAGCTTTTTTCTCCCAGGTCTGTTCTAAAAGGGGATTATTTATGACCCAGTCAGACATTCCTGGTAAGCAAATGGAAATAAATAAATAAATAAATTCTACAAAAATGAATTTTAATTTGGCAATAAACTGGAGTCCAGTCTTTGCACTAGCTGTAGCTGTGGTTTGTCCTGCAAAATCTCACATTTGCATAAAACAGTCCCACTTTGGACACTTGGAGAGGCTAAAGTGACACTGTATAATTGTGCAAGAGCAGAATATGGTCAGGTGACAACACATATAGAATAAAATTATGCATTTGTCTTTTGTTGATTTGCCTTTGGGTCAAGGTATTAGAGAGTGTTAGTAAACACAACAGAATCCTAGTGCTTTCACAGCTCTGACATCACTATCATGTGAGTATTTTGGAATGGAAACCATAGTTTGAATGACATCATGGAGGACTAATGATTGTCAGGCTAGGAATCAGTCACTCATCAGGTATTACAGATTGTTAGAATGATGACAAAAAGCCTACCTAGTATCATTTCAGTTATTTGTTTACAGATAACCATAGTGGGACCAAACACTCATGTATCCAGTTGTAAGGTAGAAAGAGAAAGAAAACAAAAGTGCTGAAAAAGAAATTGTATAATGCAATAACTCACCACGATGCAGGCTTTACTCTAGAAAATCCACTTGACTAGTAGAAAAAGCACAAAAAATAACAAAATTAAAGGAATAGATGTGTGTGTGTGTGTGTGTGTGTGTGCGTGTGCGTGTGCGTGTGCGTGTGTGTGTGTGTGTGTGTGTGTGTGTGTGTGTGTGTGTGTGTGTGTGTGTGTGTGTGTGTGTGTGCGTGTGTGTGTGTGTGTGTGTCTGCTAATGTTTAAAGCTAGCATCACTCATATTTCTATGGAATTAGAAGCAGTCAGATCAAAAAAATCAGGGTACTTGGTATTTAGAAATGAAACTAGAAAATGAAGATGTGATTTTTACAGTGCTATTAACAGGGAAGACAGCCATTACAGTTGGCTACTGGCTAGTACTTACATTAAAAAAAAATATGAAAGAGAGAAAAAAAAACAGTTTCTACTGCTGTTTGAAACCTGCATAATTCATAAGAGTTCTACAGAGTTAATGACAGTCATGGCAAAATTTTTGCACTTAGCTAGCATTCAGAAATCCCCACAAAATAAAATACAAAATGAAGAGTAAACTTTGTTTACTAATGTTTTAGCTTTGCATTGCTCATATACTTTCCTGCAAGGTAGTAGCATGGGATCCTAGGAGATTACTAGGCTATTGGCCCGGAGGTCATTTTAAACCTAGCCATTTCAACCCAATGTAATACTGTAGAAGTACTAGTCAATATCCAAGATTGCATTTAGTGATGACTGCCCCATGTCCAGGTCAAGTCATGAAATTCCTGAAAGGCTACTTTTCTCTAAGGATAAAAAGCACAAGCAAAAACTAATGTGAATGTGAGCTGTTGTGAGTACAGCTGTAATCTGAGATTAAATCTGGCTAAGATCTTTGAAACTTCCTGTAGGCACCCTTCCCCCAAACCCCCACAGTTAAAGCTGGGACATGCTCAGAAAGCCAGACTGAAACTGTAAACAAAGACAAGAATCAAAATAAAAAAAAAAATCCCTGGGACTGTCCCTTTAACGTTACTCATTCTCAAATATATTTTGTTAGATTTTTGCATTTATGGAAAATGTGTGCATTATGAAAAGTGTTTGTTACTTACAGGAGTGGTGTGTGATTTACCTGTATGCATACAGGTGTTGACATCTGCATCAAGGGGATATACAGTAATTTCCCATATGCAGGTGTACAGACACATTTACATGGCAAAACTGAACAGTATATAAAGATGGATTTATGTATTATCCATATATCTTGCGGGTGACTCCATACAGTCTGTGGTGCATGTATGAAAAAGTATGGATTCTTTCAGTATCTGTATGTCACTGTGTATTATGTATTCCACTAACTGTTACAGATATGTACTCATTTATTGGGTAATTACAAACAGGTTCCATACTGTCTGTGGCCTGTTTGCAGATCCTGTGGTTTTCGGATGCATTCTGTAAGTTGGTCAATTGATAATTTACAGATACTCTGTGCTGATGTGGATGATGGCATTCTTTCCTCAGTAATACTTGTCTTGAGCTGAGGTCATCGTGTATACTATATGATATAGCAGATTGTTTTTGAATACCTGTCTGGTTAGACTGCAGTTGCATTACAGCCCAGCCATCACGCATTTCTGTTTTATGCATATGCTTGTGTAGTATGTTAATGTGAAACACATGCAGACTGTGGCTACTGGGACACGATGCTGTTATGTTTGGACCTCAGTTGCATGGATATCTTCTGTAAGGGGCACCAAACCCCACAGACAACCTCTACAGATATCAAAGTTTTGTTGCTTTTACAATTGTTATGTATTCAGGCATTGCATGTTTTTGTATGTCACATTACTATATGTCATAGTGAGTATTTCATAGAATTTTGCATTGCACAGGAATGCATAGTTTTTACAGTGGCATAACCTGTCCATATAATCATCTCCATCAGTGGGTTCCCACATGAATAACAACATGTGCATATCACTGTCTTTCATATGGCAAACAGACCTGGGATAAACCTCTCCTCACAGGAAAATGAGATTGTAATAGGTGGTATGTGACAACATGGACGGAGACTCCTTGGAAGGACAGGAATACAGTATGGAGGAATGAAGTCTATGCTGACCTCACCACCATGATTAATGTGGTGGGAGGTCAGTATAGATCCCGTGAGGCCTGTTGCTGCCGCTGCTCTGATGTGATCCTTCATGCAGCCAACAGATTACAACACTATGAAAGATTGAGAGGTGCCACTGGTGGTGGCCCACCATTGACCCCCCCCCCAATGAGATCACAATATTTCCTGCATCTCTGCATATGTCTGATGCTCAGTGTATACATCTTCTGGGAAATTGTGGCTTGATATGACTCAGATTTGCATGTCAGATGCTGCCATGTTGCCTAGGCCTCCACTTGTGGTTGCACCCTCTGTTGCCCATGCCTGTGTCTTCTGCCCCATGTCCTCCTCTTATACCCTGGGATGTCATCTTCACACTTCTGAGGTTCTTGGGGGTAGTTCACCTCACCTGAAGCTGGAAGACCACCATGTGCTCTTGTTAACATGTTGTGGAACATGGTGCACACAGTTATCATTGTGCTGCCTTCTTAGGCATGTACTGCAGTGCAGCCCCAGATGTGTTCAGACGTCTGAACCTAGCTTTCAGCACACTGAACACATGCTCAATAGTATTTATTGTTGTTGTGGGCTCTCTATTGTAGGCTTCCTCTGCAGGGTTTGATGGTTCTCTGTATGAGGTCATTAGCCATGGCTCCAATGGATAAATATAGTCACCTGTTGTGGGAGTAAACACACATGTTGTCAGTATAGATATTGTTGGGGAGCATGTCCTTAGCTTACACCATAGCTGCATTCATGTACTTGCCCAGTGGTAGTCACTCAGGTATTTCACCTTGCTGGAATTCACCCCTCTGACCACTTTCCCTCTGTATGGAGGCATCATGGACACTTCCAGGGTGTGTTGCCATGATGTTTGCTGTACTTCCATCAGCTCTACGCATGAACTGGCTGTTCAGGGGTGGCCAGCCTTTTCTGTTAATGCATTGGTCTGCTTCTGGATGTACTGGAGTCTTGATAGTGATGTGGGTGCAATCTATTGCACCAAGTACATGACAGAAGTTTGCAAGGTTATAGAACCATAGTAGAGTAGTAGAGTTCTTCACTCCATGAGGGTAGATAGAAAGTGTATGTAGTCATCTACCTTACTGTACATTGCTGCCAGGAATTTTGCCAAGATACAACTGGGAGCTGTCTGTAACACTCTTACAGCATCCACGTTACTTTGGAATGTCCCAGATGCAAGTACACCCAGGCTAAGACACACTTTGGTTTCCAGATGGATGCCATTGCCTCACAGTGTCACATTGACATGTGTGGGGCATACATATTACACACAGACTGTACCTGCTGTTTTTCTAGGCAGTACCTGTCAGATATTTGTTGATCTGACAGTTGGTCTAGTTGCAGCCTTTCTCTCACTCTAGCTGCCTGCCTTCTGTGGTGAGCAGCCACATCCTCTTCCATCCCATGTAGTACTGCAGCCTGTTGCAGTTCATTCACTGTAGGTTACATTTTTAGTTTTTTTTTTTTTTTTTTTTTTTTTTTGGTGGTTTATGGATTTATGAAACCTGTCCCAAAAAACTGACCATATCTAACAAGCTGAAAATAATATAAAATGTTATCAATATAACTGTAGTAATTAATAGTCTAGTTGTAAGATCATTTGGAAGGATATAAAGGATTGCAAATTACCAATTCAAAACATTAGGAGTGTAGCAAAAATTATTTAATTTAAACTTTATAGCATCCCATAGTGATTTTGAATTTAGACACAACAAAAAACAGGCAGGAGATCTGCTTCCTCATACAGGCATACTGAACATGATATAGAGAAGAAAGAAAGGATGACAGTTTAGTATAAGTCAAGTAAACATTATTGTTTATAATAAACTGTGCATAATACATTTTCTTAAAATGAATAATATGGGCATTAAGTTTCAAAGCATTTCCTATTTTATGATTTAATAACAGGGTATCATCAAGTCTAAACAAACAATTGGTGATTCGTAAATTGTTGCTAAATCTGAAGGTTTGAATTAACTTGTGTGTCTTAGAGCTTTGCCTTGACTGAAAACATTCATAATCTTATTCAAGAAAGATATATACTATATCGTCATGGTATTGATTTGATATTTATTCAAGAAGAGATCTTGTAGTTCTAGTAACATAGATATGCAACTTTTATGGTAGGTTAAGGTTAATTATAAATAACTTAAGAAAATTTGCTTATTAATGAATAATTTCCGTAGTGTTTTTGTCTTTTGATAGGGGATAATCTTTGAGGATAATGCTTTTATTATTTAACTTAATATTTGAATTGGAATGAAGGGGTTGTAAGAAGATAACACTATAATCAAATCCTAGAAGCTTAAGTTTCTGGAATGGTTGGATGAAGTTTTTTAAAGTTCTGTTAGCTTTAAACGTTTTAAGTTCTGTTACATTCAGGAATGGAAGGGCTAGTTTATTACAAGTAATACATTTTTAACATAATTACTCAATAATTTTAATAAAAAATGGGGTGGTTGATTCAGTATCGTCAGATAAATTTATGATTTCAATTAGTATGATTGAGTTTATAATACAGTTGTACATTAAACATTTAGGAAAGCCTAAGCTTACATATATTTTAGGGGCTCTAAGATTCAAGCATTTAATTCTGACCACTTCAGGATACCAAATAAATTTACTTAATGTAGTCATTATAGTTTTTTTTTACTTTTAAAAATGAAGTAATCATAAATAAAAAGATCTTAGGAAAGATATTCATTTTTGATTATCTCTGCTTTCAAGAGCAGTGAAAAATTAATAGTTTGCCACCTTGAAATATTCATTAAGAAATCTTGCCATGATTGATAAAAGGTTAGAGAGGGAAGCATTTTTTTTATCTTGAGAGTAATATGTTCCTAAATAGTTAAGAAGCAATATTAGACACATCAAAGGGCTAAAAAAATTATTTTTTGAAAATAAGTAGAAAAAGTAAGAAAAAATAGTGAAGTAGTTACTATTCATGTTTGGCATCCATACTATGTGGCATAACTGTTCCATGACTAGCACAGTTGCAAGCAGAACTGCAGATAAGGATGACTCCCTAATTCCTGAAGTAATTACTAGCACAGGTACAAGGAGGACCAGAGACAGGATCGACTCCTAAGTCTTGAAGGTTGTCACATAATTCACCTTTAAACAGAACAAAAATCAGCTTATCAGCAGACTGTATGACATAAAAAAATACCAAACTGTTGACTTCAAAAGACTGCTTTCATAAACAGGATCCAAATGGTGCCAAGAACTGTTTAAAAAGACTGTAAAACTAAATGTTGGTAGCTCGGTATTTTGTAGGAACATAGTTCCTAGGTTAATGGAGAATCATCATCTGTATCTGTATTGAAAAGCAAACCTTGTACAGTAAAAGCTGTAAGTTGTAATGTGTAGTACGTATCATCTGTTATATAGATAAGTTGTTTTATTAGTAGCTGCATTCAAGTTAAAGTACAGCATAATACTGTCAAGTATATTTTGCTAAAATCCATCAGGTTACAGTAAAGTATATTTTTGAAAATGTATCACTGGCGAGCCTTGGTGGTGCTGCGGTAGCGTTGTCACCTCACAGTAAGATGTTGTACTGTTCGATTCTCAGCTAAAGTGTCTTCTGTGTGGAGACATGCGTGAGCAAACCTTGTACAGTAAAAGCTGTAAGTTGTAATGTGTAGTACGTATCATCTGTTATATAGATAAGTTGTTTTATTAGTAGCTGCATTCAAGTTAAAGTACAGCATAATACTGTCAAGTATATTTTGCTAAAATCCATCAGGTTACAGTAAAGTATATTTTTGAAAATGTATCACTGGCGAGCCTTGGTGGTGCTGCGGTAGCGTTGTCACCTCACAGTAAGATGTTGTACTGTTCGATTCTCAGCTAAAGTGTCTTCTGTGTGGAGACATGCGTGAATGGGCGTACCTTCGTTGAAGGTTGTACGTCAGGGCTAGCAACTCGGTACGTAAAAATCTACTGCAAATCATTAGCGGACCGGAGTTCTGCTGAGGTGACCCCTAACCAGGAAAAGCCGAAAGATACAACATCACTGGTGAGCCTAGCCTGTATTCGAACACAGGGAGAGTGATGCCCTGTATAGGGTCACTCCAGTAAAGGTGCAGTAACTAAAATGTATGTATATGAGTGAGTCCTGAATAGGAGCATGCTGGTCTTATACGGCTTGCAGCAGTACAGTTTTCAGACATCTGAATCCAGAGTTAGACTGCCGTGTAGTACAGTTGCAGTGCAGTAAATTCTCCAGGTCAGTGAATTCTAAGGTTTCAAATCTGCAACTGCCAGCTTCATTTCACCAGCTTTTTGAGTGACTTCAGGGAAATTTCCAGCCACCTGCAGAATAACAGCTTGATCACCTGTCTATCTACTGTGTGGTAAGACATTTTTTTTGTGTGTCACATATGGTATGGATGCCATTAGGGACAATAGTACAAAATATAAACAGAGTTTTACTCTTAATGTAGCAGAACAACCAGATAATATCTGGGACAGAATGCAATATTGGTATGAACAGCATATTGGTAAATGTAAAACCTTACTAGGGCAAGCTGATGCACAGGCACTATGCAAATGGGTTACAACATTTGATTGGTATCTGAGACAAAAGAATGTGTGGTATGACAGTAAATGTTTATTGTGTGAGTCATATGAAACTGCTTTCTGTGTGCAATGTCATAAAAGTACAGTTCAGACCATTGCTGAAAAGTTAAACTGTAGAGAAAAATCTTCAAATGGTAAAGAACCAGATAAGGGTGATACACTTACATTATATCCAGATGTTAAGCAGTTATGTCCTGTCCCTACATGTGAAATGTTAATTTCAGAGCTAGAAATCCAGTCAGATCAGTTACTAACAGAATCTCCGGTAGATCTTGTTACACCCTTTAGGGACAGAATGCATTGTTGGTATGAACAGCATATTGGTAAATGTAAAACCTTACTAGGGCAAGCTGATGTACAGGCACTATGCAAATGGGTTACAACATTTGATTGTTTTCTGAAACAAAAGAATGTGTGGTATGACAGTAAATGTTTATTGTGTGAGTCATATGAAACTGCTTTCTGTGTGCAATGTCATAACGGTACAGTTCAGACCATTGTTGAAAAGTTAAACTGTAGAGAAAAATCTTCTGATGGTAAAGAACCAGATAAGGGTGATACACTTACATTATATCCAGATGTTAAGCAGTTATGTCCTGTCCCTACATGTGAAATGTTAATTTCAGAGCTAGAACACCAGTCAAATCAGTTACTATCAGAATCTCCGGTAGATCTTGTTACACCCTTTAGAGACTATGTTCAGAAGTGGAATGGCCATGGATGGGGTTCATGATAAGTTGACAGAGGAGTTTAATACTCTTAAAAGACAGACAAAATGAGTTCAGAAATTTTAAAACAGATGTACAAACACTTTGCCAAATGTGCATAGGGACTCTGCAATCAGCAGCGTAGACTACCGAAAAGTATAAGAAAACCTGTGATGAATTACAGGAAGAAATTGACACTCTCAAGCAGTTACAAGACAAGGAAAATCTGGTTAATGAATATCACAAAACCTGTAAAGAATTACAGAAAGAAATTTCAGATCTTAAGCAACAGCTACAGGACAAACAAAATCTGGTTAGTAATGTTCAGAATAAACTAATATGAGCTAACACTTGAACAGAAGAGTTAAAATAAGAACTGCAAAAGCCTACAGGACATGTAACTACAGACAGTGAAGATGTGTGGCAGCATTTACAGCAACAGTTCCCAAACCTGTGGTCCAAGGGACCCAGTGATTGTGACAAATTAGAAATGCCAGTAAGGGTGGGTAGTGATCAGGACTACAAACAGTCATTTCAAAAGCAGTACCTCATTCCTAGGGAGGCAGAGGAACATATGGAAAAATGTATTTTAGAATGGGAAAAGGAAGGAATCATACAAAAAGGCAACAGTCCCACAAATTCACCAATCTGACCAGTTAAAAAGAAAGATGGTAGTTACCATCTTGTCGCTGATTTATGAAAAGTTAATCAGTACACAACTCCTAGAGCACATCTAAATCTGGGAGTTCCAGAACTGGCTGCATGTATTAAACTACAAAGTAAGTGGTTTACAGTAATAGATTTAGAAAACATTTTCTTCATTGTACCACTTAGAAAGAGAGACTGGCCACAATTTGCCTTTACATTTAAAAGTCAGCAATTTGTCATGACAAGGTTATCTCATGGATTTCAAAATAGTCCAGTCTTTCTTCATCAGATAGTAGGGTCCATTCTGCAACATTTGGAAAAAGATGATTTTCATTACTACATTACACTGATGATATAGTAACTCAGTCTGAAACAGGGGAGGAGCACATACAATTTCTTAAAAAAGTTTTTCATACTCTGCAGCAGGCAGGGTTTAAGGTTAAAAGTGAAAAAATTCAGTTCATGACACAGGAAATTAAATTTCTAGGTACTATCGTTAAACCATCAGGAAGGTCTCCTTGCCCAATACAAGTGCACCTCATCACAAAAGGTTTCTCATTCAGGAAAAAAAAGGTCATTGTTCCCCTCTACTCCTCGCTCATTAGACCCATTATAGAGTACAATGCCCCTTTTGGTATGTACCTCACAAGACATTTACAACAACTGGAAAGGCCACAGAAATACCTCACAAAGAGGATTACCGGCCTCAAACAGATGCCCTACGCAGATCGTCTCAAAAAACTCCAGCTTTCCTCTGTCACATATTGCCTACTCAGAGGCGATCTCTGCCTAACATACAAAGCTATGTCAAACTAAGAACTGTTGGACATGCTCCACATAAAGAAATCCCAATCCCTTCGAGCTACATGCTCTAGGGACCTAAACCTTGTCACCACAATAAACAGAACATACTGGAGGGAGAGATTCCTGTCTCAGAGACTTCCCATACTCTGAAACAAACTACCTATCTATATCAAACAAAGCTCCTCATTAGCAATCTTCAAGAAAAATCTTGATGATTGGATGAGAGATAGGAAATTCACACCGGGGATCACTTCTGTGGCTCTGCTTGACAGAGGCACAGGAAAATAATTTTCTTGGGTGACAAAAGCCAGGGTACCGTTTGGCTAGGCTTATATAGGCCTTAGGGCCAATAGCCTAGTACCTACCTATGAATCTATGAACCTATGGAAAAGCCATTGACAATAGCAGATTTGCAAAATATCGTAGGAATCATGAACTATAATGCGGAATTTATAGAGGATTATGCAGCTGTGGCTGCTCCTCTATACAAAATGTTACAGGAACACAAAAACTCCACTCTCTTAGAGTGGGAACCTCATGAAGACATGGCATTTTTGCAAATGAAGGTAAAGTTAGCACAAGCTACAGAGCTAATAACACCCACACCAAAGTTACCTTTTGTATTACAAGCAGCAGCAGGAAATAAAGACATTATCTGTTGTACTATTACAAGAATGGCCACATAGTGGCAACAATAGAATGGAAAAAAACATTATGTCCAGTCACCTTTGTTAGCAGAAAAATTATCCCAGTGGAAATGGGCTATCATCCGTACATTCAGCAACTGTTAGCCATTTAGTGGGGCATTAAGCAAACTGAGTATTTGTATTTTCCAGCATTATAGTATAACTATATAGCTTTAATAGACAACTTTGAAATTAATAAAATCACAGATGGTATTAGTCAAGCAGTATTTGCAAAATGGATGGCACTTTTCGGACTGAAAACTGTCACCATACAGACAGAGGACAAATATTATTTGTCAAATCACATGGGATATGAAGGAAAACAGCATAACTGCTTAGAAAAAAAAAAAATATGTCACCTGATGTACAATTTCTGGCATCTGATTTTTGATCATTTTAAGTCATCCGTCTTTGTGAACAGGGCACGGCTTTGGGACAAAGGTAAATATTGGACAGGATTTGCCATAGTTCCGGAGAATCCCAAGCTGGGCTCTCCAGTGCTAATCAAGTTACCAAGGCATATGTCAGCTCAGAAAGCTGAATTAGAGGCAGCACTATATGTACTCAAGTATTACAGTCCTGTTAACATTTTCTCAGACAGTGCTTATGTAATAAACTCTTTAATATTACATATAGACACCTGAGTAAGATGAGGATTTGTAGACAGTGCAGGCAAACCATTATGGCATGCTGAAGTATTAAAAGACATACATAAAGTAATAACAATGTCAAACCAGCAGGGACAATACAGCATTTTAAAGGTAAAAGCCCATCAGAAACCAACAAGTGAGACTTTCAATTAAATGTATTAGCTGACACATTGGCAAAACAAGCAGCACAAAAGGGAACAGAAGTTCCAGGATATGCATATAGCAATGAAGAGGTCAGTGCTTTAAAAGAGCTAGACAAACAGTCAATTGAGGAAGACCTCATAAATATTCAAAAGAAGCAATGTTCAAAAGAAGGAACAGATCAGTGCATAATTCCAGGAATACTACCAAAAGAGTACTATGCGTACTCCACTGCAAAAGGATTGCAGCTGCCTTATGTTCCATTTCAGTTAGCATGTCAAGTTGGTCAAGTTAAATCACTAAATATTAAGACATCTAGGAGATGAAAAGCTATGGGCAGTTGTAAAAGAAAAGTATTGGAATTCAAGTTTAAAAAAGGTCTGTAGGTTAACTGTAGAAGAATGTCTAATCTGTTTGCAGGTAAATCATCATCTTCTTTCGACTGTTCCCATTAGCGGTCGCCACAGCGGATCATCTGTTTCCATTTTTTCCTGTCCTCTACATCTTGCTCTGTCACACCAACCGCCTGCATGTCCTCTCTCACCACATCCATACACCTTATCTTAGGCCTTCTTCTTTTCCTCTTGCCTGGCAGCTCCATCCTTAGCATCCTTTTCCAATATAGCCAGCATCCCTCATCAGCACATGTCCAAACCAACGCAATCTTGCCTCTCTTGCTTTGTCTCCAAACTGTCCAACCTGAGCTGACCCTCTAATATACTGATTCCTAATCCTGTCCATCCTAGTCACACCCAGTGCAAATCTTAACATCTTTAACTCTGCCACATCCAGCTCTGACTCCTGCCTTTTTGTCAATGCCACCGTCTCCAACCCATATAACATAGCTGATCTCACTACCCTCTTGTAGACCTTCCCTTTCACTCTTACTGGTACCCGTCTGTCACAAATCACTCCTGACACTCTTCTCCACCCATTCCACCCTGCCTGTACTCTCTTCTTCACCTCTCTTCCACACTCACCATTACTCTGAACTGTTGTTTGCAGGTAAATACTAAAAGTAAAAAACCTCATTTACATCAAGTACAGCCAGCAGATGGCCCATGGAATGCAGTTCAAATAGATTATGCAGGTCCTTTGCCAACAACAAAGGGAGGTTACAGATACCTACTGGTAGTAGTGGATGTTTTCTCAAAATGGGTACAGGCAATTCCCACCAAAACCATGACAGCAAAGGCAATGGCAGAAACCTTATAGAAAAATATTTTCTGTCATTGGGGATGGCCAAGAATTATTAAGTCGGACAATAGTCTGCAGTTTATTAGTGATTTAATAAAACAAATGTGTAATCTGTTAGGAATTCAGCAAATATTTCATGTGCCTTATCCACTGTCAAATGGAATTGTAGAATGATTGAATCGTATGTTCAAGGAGCATCTCAAAAAAACATGTATGGATACAACATTTACCAAAACAGTGTAAGAAACTTCTCTGTGTGGAAGATTTTCAGTCCATATATCTCTAGTTAATTACTGTATATTAATCAGATCAGACAAAAGTAGTAGAAGTAGCAAACTTAAACTCGTCTTAAGTAAAAAAAAAAAATAATAAAAAATATATAACTGTACAGAATTACTAAGTATTCGAAACTAATCCAAGCAAGGCAGGCAGTCTGTTTCCAGTCAAAAATCCTTTATTATGTACACAAACAAGCGATCCAAGTAAAACAAAAATAGAGTAATAATTTCCTCACAAGCTTTCTAAATATATATATCATTTTTTATCAGGGAAGGGAGTGTTTTATTGTGCTGTATAACAAAGTGTTATTGGTACACAAGTTAAATTTACATCTCTTCCCCCATCAGTGTGACATTCGAGCTGGTCCTGCCCTACTTAGTAGCTGTCATAATAATATAACCCTTATGTACTTTAAATAAAATTTATAATGATGTGGTACCTCTTATTTAACCAGATTATTAAGTAGATTATTAAGTCTGTGATTTTATCCAAGACATTGTACTACATGGCTGGAAATATATCAACCTTAGTCCATTTGGCAATCAAAATATATATATAAATAAATACATATATACTTTGCATGTAAAATTTCAATTGTAAAAATCATATTCTATGTTCATAACCTATTGTTAACAAAGATCGCTTTCGTCCTTCTAGACTTTTTCAGGTCTGTGTACAAGAACCCTAAAAAACTATCTATAAAAAATATATAATTGTATAATTAGTTAGTATTGTTATTACACATCATTTTGAATAAAGTGGAAAAACTGAACCAGAAAAAGAAAAAATAATAAGAAAAAATGTATGCTGATGAAAACAAGATATACACTTAAATTGCAACTGATTTAAAATGGCATTTAAAACCAACTGGTAGAATAAAATAAAATAAAATAAAATTAGTCATGTAAACAATATGGCAATTTTCTAAGTCCCAGTACACTTTTAATTGAACAGTAGTAGTTTAGTCCAGGCTTCCTAAAAGTAGTTCAGCTTTAATTGCCACATGAGTTCATGTTTCTCCAGAATATTCGGGATGTCTCCTTCAAGACCACCCATGTCTATGCGATCCAGGATCTGGAACTTAAAACCTGTGTGTCTTTTATGAAGAGAAAGGTGTTTGGCTAGTGCATTATTTTTACATCTAGAGCGGATGCATCACATTAATTGCACTGTGCCCTGTAAATTACTTATGTGGTGCTACAGTCACCCCCTGCACTGGTCTTAATGATTTTCTTTAAATAAGGGCAATGAAAACTATCACCTTGTTGTATAAATATACAAAATGTACAATTAGTTTCACATCTTTTAGTGTTTCTCTCATATGGTCTAGGTTTAAATTCAATAAAACTTCTAATGTTCCTGGCCTTCCTATAAACGAAGGATGGGGCTTCACCTAAGATGTTAATCAGAAAAGGGTTTCTTGTGACAGTGTCCCAGTTTTCTTCAATAACATTTTTGATACTGTGATAATCCACAGTGTATGTCAGGATGCAGCTATTTTTGCATTTGTTATTCTCTGTGGAATTTCTTAACATTCTCCTACTGGGGAGGTTGAGTGAAGGTGCTTTATTCCTTTTCAGTTCTATAATGGGTTCCAGGATGTTTTTTAACATCTGACTTCCTTAGCCTCTCACTAGAAAATCATTCTCTAAGTTGTTCAGGTTTCTCAAAAATTGTTCCATCTCTGTGGTAATTCTAGCTAATCTATAGCTGTGGGACTTCACTACATTATACTTGGTATTTGTAGGATGTAGACTTTTACTGTGGAGTAATAAGTTAACCCTCGTTGGTTTTCTGAATAGATCTGTGGTGATTCTGTTATTGTTGGTGTCCTTGGAAATCTGCATATCTAAGAAAGTGGTTAAAGTATAACTATGGGAAGAGGTAAACTTCAGGAAGGGGGTTTGATTGAAGTAAGTGATAACATCTCCAAGCTGCAAGGTGTCACCTTCCCACACAATAAAGATGTCAATAAAACGTAAATAGCATGTGATATGCTGCATGTAGTCTGTGTTGTTTAAAACAAAGTCCTCCTCCCACTTGCCCAGGGTTATGTTAGCTGTGCTGGGAGCCATGGCAGCCCCCATTGCTATACCAGTTTTTTGTTTGTAGTGTTTACTTAGTAATTCTGTACAGTTATATATTTTTATTTTGTTTTTGACTTAAGACGAGTTTAAATTCGCTACTTCTACTACTTTTGTCTGATCTGATGAATATGCAGTGATTAGCTAGAGATATATGGACTGAAAATCTTCCACACAGAGAAGTTTCTTACACTGTTTTGTTTATGGACCCACTACACTTGTTTAGTGGGTTGTTTTGAGACTTCGGGGATACCATGGAGATTACTTGTTTTTTTTTTTTTTTTTTTTTTTTTTTGATACATAAAGGCAACACCTAACAGTAAGACAGGAATATCTCCTTATGAAATCATGACACATAGAAAAATGACATTACAGTTACCTTTTGATCATGATACACCAGACAGTAGATGTATTTTACAAATCAGCAAGCACCAGCAATGGTTAAAACAACTTACATAAATATGTGATTACAATGCAAGAGAGTAAGTTTTCCATCTATGGGGAAAGGTCCCAATATTACCACTGGAAGAAAATCTTCCCTGTGTAACAAAGGTATTAGCAAAATTGTTCCAGATGGAAGGGCCCTGGGATAGCAATTGGCAGGGACCTTTTTAAGTAGTGGCACCAATAGGTCATTTGGTGTACAAAATAAAAGGTAAAAAGAAAAGCAGAACAGTTTTAGTGCATAGAGATCAAATGAGAGTAGTTAAAAGCAGTGAAGAAATTAAGTCATGAAAATGACAAGCTGCCTAAAGTGCACCTGTTTGGAATACAGAAGAGCAAAAGGCAGACAACAGCAAATGTAAATAATTCTGTAAATATATCCACATTTAAGCATGTATTAGCTAGACCAATACCTATTTTGTTTTTTGCAATTGTATAATAGCACCAGGTATAGCAGAGACCCCGGTAGAAAAGGTATATAAAAGTAATATTACTAATATAAGGTTGTGGTAGGTATATTATACAACAAATAGAACTCAAGGTAGTTTTTCTTGTCCTGGGGGACAAACATGTCAGATTGGAAACCTTTCCTTTGAAAGAGAGCGAGAGGACAGGTATATGTCCATCTCCCACAACATAAAGCAAATGTATGTTAACAAAACAATACTTCAATAAAATGCTGCATACTGCAAGGGGAAAGGACACTTTTTCAGTTTTACACTGACTGTGTAAACAGTACTGTAAAATGTTCTGAAATAGAGCTGCAGGAGGGAACTATATTAGTCTGCATCAATGATTCAGTAATTACTGGAAGACAGCCTTACCTTTTTATTATCAGAACTTTTAATAATAATCGCACAGCCAAGTCTGATCGAGTAATCAGGGTGTCATCAACATGTACTGTAGTGCGACAAAAATACCAGAAAACAGTAATACATTTTAATATCTCTTTCCCTCCTGACAGTACTGGCTGTAGGAGATGAAGAGCATGGTACGATATTCTTTTTGGGGGGTGGGAACAGGTTTAGGTGCATTGAATTCTAATGATATAGAAATATTGGCAAATAGATTCAAATTGACAGGCCAGGATATTTCACAAATTGTACATTTACAGGCTTTTTTGCAACGTTTTAATGACTCTTTGATTAGCAGGTTAGGGTTTGATATTAATGTTACTAAATTTGTAGTTGGACTAAATGTACTTTGCA
Source organism: Protopterus annectens (assembly GCF_019279795.1). Taxonomy (NCBI): domain Eukaryota; kingdom Metazoa; phylum Chordata; order Ceratodontiformes; family Protopteridae; genus Protopterus; species Protopterus annectens. The sequence goes on from NC_056751.1 coordinate 597,497,268, forward strand.
GTCTATACATGTACAAATGCAAAAAAAAAAAAAATCAGTGCAAATGAAGTTAATGTCAAATAATGAATATGTGTAAATAACAATGTTTGAAAAATGGATTCCAAGTACTAACTGGATTGAAACGTATGGGCAACAAACAGTCTGCACAAATACATACTGTATAGGAACAATCACCCATTATAATGTAAGAAGTTTAAAAGTAATATGTCAAGTTGTAGTTTTACCATTGGTTTTTGGACCACCATTCTATCCATACCAGTATTGGTTACCCCAGTTAGAGGGAAATTATATTGATTTACAAAATTTAACTCACAAAATCGAACATTGTGTTCATACAGCTAATGGACTGGTATGTGGTCAGCACTCACCAGTGTATTAACTATGTTTTTTACAACATTCTGTAAATTTGTGTACATGGACAATTTTACCTTCTAGTTTTGAAATATTTACTGAAATAACCCACAGTTTTTTTGTATTGTAACAAATCAAAGTTTAACATTTGCTAAGCAACGTCCTTTTGTAGGTTGTTTTAATAATATAACTCATTTGACCTGGCATAATGAAACATATGTTTTAATCCAGAATGCAAAGTGACAGTGTCTTTTCAATGGCATCCACAAGCATTGTCGATGATTAATGTATGATTTTCTCTAAAATCATTATATAAAGTTATAAATGAAAATAAACAGTTAATTCAACAGTTGCAAAAGGTTTATAGAATAATTCTAAGTCATGTATTAAATTCTGTAATTGTAAAAAAACAAATTAATCAAGTTAGCTGACAAAACTGAAGCAGACACAGCCCATAATTGGTGGGGCATTTTTAGAGGATTGTCTGCAAAAGGAAAAAAGTTGTTAGACTGGATTATACACCAAATTCTGGTAGTAATGCTTGTTATCATTGTACTAACTGTTTGGAATTGTGCTTTAACCTGTTGTATCAAGAGGAAGCTAAAGGTTTAGTTTCCTAATGTTTTTTTTTTTTTTTGTAAATCATGATCTAACCAAAGAATACATATATCAATGTAAACTGTTTTGTATGCATGCTTTTAAAACAAAAGGAGAACAGTTAGGTACATTAAATGGTTAAAAATTTCTTTTCTGAAAATAAGTAGAAAACGTAAGAAAAAAATAGTATAGTAGTTGCTATGAATGTTTGGCATCCATACTATGTGGCATAACTGTTCAGTGACTAGCACAGCTGCAAAGAAACTGCAGATAAGGATGACTGCTTAATTTCCGAAGTAATTACTAGCACAGGTGCAAGGAGGACTGGAGATAGGAACGACTCCCTGAGTCTTGAAGGTTGTTACATAATTCACCTTGAAACAGAACAAATATTAGCTTATCAGCAGACTGCATGATATCATGCAATTACAAAAGTATTGACTTCAAAATATTGCTTTTATAAACAGGATCAAATGGTACCAAAAACTGTTTAAAAAGACTGTAAAATTAAATGTTGGTTGCTGGGTATTTTGTAGGAATATAGTTCTGAGGTAAATGGAGAATCACCATTTGTATCAGTAATGAAAAGCAAACCTTATACAGTAAAAGCTGCAACGTGTAGTACGTGTCATCTATTATATAGATGAGTTGTTTTATTAGTAACTGCACTCAAGTTAAAGTACAGTACAATACTGTCAAGTATATTTTGCTAAAATCCATCAGCTTATAGTAAAGTATATTTTTTATACTTTATCAAGTAATTTAATTTTTTTTAATATAGAAATGTTTATGTGAGTGAATTTGTCTGCTAACAAATACAAATTTTCTTTAAATTAAGTTTATAATTAGATACTACAGAGAAAGCATCTATTGCATTTAGAATTGTTGGCAGATCACTGTTGGGTGAGGTTAAATAAATACAGCATTAGCAGTAACAGGGAATACCATATTCACAATTAAAGGGGATCTAATAAATGATTTTTGTGTTAAGAAGAGAAATAGATATTCACTGTAGGTATTAAATAATAGAGGGGACAGTGGGCATCCTTGTCTGACTCCTTGGGTTATTTGAATGGGTTTAGATAGGAATTTCTTAATAAAGAGTTGAGTAGATAAGTTTTGATAGAGTTTAAAAATAGTATTAAGAAAAAAGGTTGGAAAATCAAATTTCATTAATACTTGTCTTTGAATATCTAGATCAATATGGGTAAAAGCTTTAGAAGCATCAAGAGCTAGGGCAAACATTTTGTTATTATAATATGGATTTAATAAATGAGTGATTCTAGTGGGAGAGTTTAAATGTTAATTTGTCTAATGTTAATAAAACCCACCTAGAAAAAGAAATAATACAAGGGGTTATTTTATTTAATCCTGTTTGCCATAATAGAAGCTATTATTTTTAAACTGTAATTAATTAATGATAAGGGTGTGTAGGTTTTCACATCTGAGGGGTCCGTGATGGATTTAAGAATTAATATGGTTTTGAACCTATATAAATACAAGTCAGAAAAGCAATTTTGTACATATGGTATCTTGAAATATTAATTTCAATATCTTGGCTAAAATATTGGAGACTTTTTTATAAAATTCCATCAAAACTCTTTACAGACCAGAAGCTTTACTAACCTTCTTAGCATTAATAGTTTGCAATATGTCTAAAGTGCTACTTGGTTGATTGAAAACTGATATGTAAGCATTAGAGATAGTAGGAGAAATTAAGTAAACTGATATATGAGTAACAGAGATAGTAAGAAAAATTATTAAATGTAAGAAGTTGGAAATGTCTTCCAAATAAGTCTTGTCTAAATTGTCATTATAAATGAGGTAATATCATTTAAATGTACTGAGAATGAGTTCATTAGAAGTATACGTTTTTGTTTATGTATAATTTAATGAATTGATGTTTTGATTTTGAATTTTAATTAAAAGTAGTTTGGTAGGTCCCTGGGCCAATTTGGAGTTTGGACTGAATATTTTTGCTTTATATTAAGAAAGTGTTGTCATGAATAGAAGTGTTATCTCCTTCTGTAATGATCTAATCTCATTATTCATGTTAATATGATTTTTTTGCATATCTCTTCTAACATTTATAATCTCTTCTTGAAACCAGTTTCCTTTTGTCTGTATAATTTTTTATGTGATGCCTTAATAATTAATACCCCTCTAGTATGAGCTTTTATGGAAGCCCAAAACATATCAGTTTTTGTGTTAGTGTTGTGTAGATTCCTCTAAGAATAATTTAATATGTTATACATTTCAGTAGTGACTTCATCCTTTTCTAATATAAATATAAATGGAATAAGGGACCAATTATTAATTGGAAGATTCTTATAAGACATGGAAAATTTTGAATGATCTGATAGTGTTCTAGGTGCATTACAAAATCAGTTAATATTCCTAACATCATACTTGAAATTAAGAAGAAATCTATATGAGACCATATCTTGTGATGTGATGAAAAATTAATAAAATCATACCATGAGAGATTTTTATCAAGCCTATCAGTATTACAAAATAGAAAACAATCAGATAAATCATATTCAACACATAGTTCTAAAATAGCTACTGATAAACTTCTATCAACTGATCCAAATTTATTGGTAGAATTTCTGTGAGGATCCATGACTATGTTCTAATCATCCCCAATGATTATGTAATGATTTTTATATTTATTGAGTATGTTGAACATTTGGATAATAAACTGAGTTTGGTCAAACTAGGTACATATATGTTCAACATTATGATAGGCTTCTCTGTTGTGCTTATCTGATATATTAAATAACACCAATGTCTTCTAGGGTCTACATTGAAATTTATTATAGAATCAACAAAGGACTTCTTAACTAAAATTATGACCCCAGCAGAAAATTTATATTTGACCCATTTATTCCAATGCTCCTTTGATGTATGAGTGTCCTGAATAAAAAAGATAATAGCATTCAATTAAAAAATAAATGCAAAAATAGTTTCCTTTTCTGATGATTTTATATTTCTCTAATGTTCCAAGATTCTGTAATGCAGAACATAGGTTAATATTTGACACAGTAAAGATATAGAATTGGATGGGATAAATATTACAGACCCATTTTACTACATTGAGAAATAACAGAAGTAACTAGGCAAATGGTAAAAACATTTTATATATAACATATGACAGCTGAAAAAGATCATACAGAGAGCATTACAAATGGATTTAACAGAAAACTGCAAATTCTAAAAACAATGAAAAAAAAACTCCCTCACTTCTCTACATGCCTAAACCTTACCCCTATTAGTGGAGAGGAAATTAAATAAATCAGTCTTGTAAAGACACCATTGAAATATCATCAAACCATATAAAACTATATTATACTTTTTCTTATCATTCCAAGATGAGGACATACATTCATTAGCCTAACACTAACCTCCATATCAATAACCAACAAGGTTGCAGCTCTGCAACAGTTAGAATGAATGAAATGACTTAATATGTTAATGTTGATAAAAATGTCTAAGAATGTTAAGAAGAATTATATAATGTAATAAATAGGCTATCATTAAAGTGTTAACAGATCTGCTTGACATTAAAGAGCTATTAATGCAAAGAGTTGACTAACTTGATGTGCATATGAAATGAATGTGTACTTTAATTCAAATAAACATTTGAAACCTTATTTGGAAAAACAAACTTATGTATTCATTGGAAAAGAGTGCATAATCTCTATAAAATGTAAAACATAAATTTTTAATGAATAGTTTACAATTGCAATCAACCTGCTATGATCCAATTATCTATAACCACTGTATATAATGTCAGCAATATCACTTCCTTTCTAATGTCAGAAAACTTGCAGTATCATGTCTGCCAAAAACATTTGTAGAATAAGCAAGAAATGGTAACAGGAAGGAACTTGGCTAATTAGCATCAAGGTAATGAATTAAAATCAGTTAACTGTATAAAGTTAAAGAGATTACCAAGTATGTTTTCTGTTTCGGAACTCAAGACATATTTAGTGTCATTTATCATAAAGGAAAGCTTCAAGGGGTATGCCATTTGAAATTTAATGTTTTGTTTAATACATTAGGCACAACAGGGATCAAGATTTTGTCTGCAGAGTTTCATGCCCTACCATGAAGATCTTGTGGAAAATGGATATCATGGCTATTCAAGTAAAGCATTAATTGTGTCTTACTGCTTTGAGGATCTTGCTAACAGCCTGGAAAATTAAAATCTTTACATAAATCCCCCTTGGGATGTCTTCTCACTTGTATTTGCTTAGACCTTTATCAGCACATTCGATAATTATATTATTAGCAATTGTGTATTTTTTATGAGATGTGCAAATATTTGATAAATAATATCGGGTAAAGAAGGATGGTCATAGGTTTCAGGGAGGCCTCTGTTGAAGATATTATTTCTTTGGATCCTTACTTTCAAATCCAGGAATTTACCTTTAATTTCAGTAAGATAGTTTTACATATGGAGTTGTCCTCTTCTAACAAGGTAATTTTAACCCCACAGTCAGAAATCCTGGACTCAGATAAATCCAACCTGTTTATAATCATGGACACTTTATTATTTAAATCTGAGCATTGTTTTCATATTTGCTCAACTGATTGTTGTAGAGGAAGCAATGCTATTTTGAAATCTCCCATCATAAATGATTATTCTGACTTCATTTTTGTGGAAAGTTGCAGTTTCTCTTCTTTTGTAGTAGATTTATGTCTTTTACTGGTTGATTGTTTTTCTGGAGATATTATGATAGAAAGTAATCACAATGTCCATCAGATCTAAGTCCTATGACATCCCACTCGATTAATAGAAGAAGTAAATGCCAGAAGGCTTGCTAGAAATGTACACTGGCTGTATTAGAGAGAATTTAATTATTCTTTATTTTAAAGGCATCTGAATTGGAAGGAAGCAACTCATCTGTGGTAAGTAAAAAGTAAATGTAGCTCAACATATATTGTAAATCTCCTAAAGGTAAAGCTGACTAATCTGACCGCATAACTTATTTAAGGCAAAGTTCCTAGAAATGTTATATTTGATTACAAATAAATATTTTGTTTTAGAACAGGCAGAGCTGCTTCACATGTGCTACTTACCCATTGGTTGCCATCTTAGAACCTCCACTATTATCACATGGATTTGCCACATGAGTCTAATCTGTCTGCAAGTACATTTCCCAGATGCCCACAGAGTACTGTTAAAATACACGGATTGACAGTTGTGTTGTTAATGCATTTAGACATAGCTGAGAAAATGTTCATTACCCAGTTTACCATACTCAAGGCCATGCTTATCTTCTCTGTGTAGGAGCCTGAGTCTGATCAGATATTCAGCTGGCATAACACAGAAAACTAATCCTGCAAGGGACACTAGTCCATCACTGGACATATTCACAAATTCACTTAAATGTTGCATGTGCATCTTATGAGCAATACAGAGGAACATCAATTCTCCTGACAGCATGTATTTGAAATGTGGGAGTAAACCAAGTGGACATAGGAAATATACATAGACCATGCACAGAAGGTATTTGAGCCATACATCAGACCAAAGAAACAAGAACATAGAGGCAGTAACACCAAAACCAGTGAGGCTACAGTGATCTCACAATACTGGAAATTCAGAAAATGATGTCTGTATATATCAGTGCCAATTGAAAAAATCTAGTTCAGTGTATTATGATCTCAGTACATGGGTCTTGCCTGGTACACACTGTAAATGGGAAAATATATATTCAGAGTCCTGCAGGAATAGGGTATTTTTCTTAGGCTCCTTGTGTAACTTTATGTCCACCATTAATAAAATACCATTACACCCTGGATGTGAGAGTATATTAGTGACAGCCTCATTTAGAAATTTGGGAGTAGCAGGAAGTGGTTGACAGAGTGGCCAGTTCCTTGGCATTAGTTTGAGTGATAACAGGTATTGGGAGGGCTAATCAGTTAAGTTCATAATCAAAGTTTTTAGAGATCTAGTAATGAGTATACAGGCAATAATATTTCTGACTAGAAGAAATACTCATCTTCCTGTTTGTGTTCCCAGTGTCTGGCAGCAAAATACAATATAATACGTTGTACCAATTGTTGTAACATTTAGGTTTAACTCTTTAAATAACTAGTATGATTAGCCTCATTCTGAGTCCATGTTGTATGTTAGGTGGTCAGGTTTCTTGTTCATTATTATACAGTCTGATAGCTAGTGGAGCTGCCAGCTCTATAGGTTTAAGAATGAACAAATATGGCATTGATGAGACTGAATTGATATGAGCCAATTAAAAAAAATCTACATATTCACTATTTTTTCCAGAAAGGCACTTGGTCCAACACAACTAATTGATGGTCATGATACTGAATTAGAGAATCAAGCCAAGGTTGTAAGTTTGATGAGTTACATGATTCATTAATAGCATATAGAATTATTTTTTTGTCCATGCAGTGATTAGACTAGAGGTCGATAACTGAGAGTTGTAACTTTAATATTAAAATGAAAGATGTCTGCAGAGAGAGGGAAATTACTTCATTTAACTGGAAAGAGTCCACAGAGGAATTAGTATTTTTAAAATTGAATGCAAGACAAAAAAATAACAAAATGAGTAAAATAGAGTAAAGGAAGCCACAAGGGTCACACAAAGCTTGGACAGCATAAGAAATTTGCCTTTGAAAATTCCTTCATAATGTGTGGTTATAAGCATGATAAAAAGAGATGTTACACAATTAATCAAGTGAGTAGATGCTGTGGTAAGAGAAATATAATACATGAAAATGAGTTTGTGACTGAAAGGAAAGCATGTGAAGAAACAAAGGCATAAAACGATTCATTTTTGAACACAGTGAGTGTTGAATGAGAGTGCACAGTCTTCATAAAAAGGAAAAGTGTAATACTGGAAATTTGATATGAAGGTTAACTATAAATCCGAGTAGAGAAGCACAAAGTCAATCAAAATGTGGTATTTAAACTAGACACAAGTGCAGACTGTAATGTAATGTCTATGTAAATGTTCAAAGCACAGAACTGAAAAGAGAGTAAATTAAATCTTTTTTATGTGTAAGTTGCTTTTTCAAGTTATCAAACGAAACCATTAGGTCAGAAATTGCTGACTGGAGAATGCAAGAATAAGAAATAAGAGATTCTGTTTCAGACAGTAGAAATATGAGCTCTTTATTGGTAATATAACTTACCATGAGCTTCATATAATAAAAAGAATCTACATTTGGCATGTAGGACATTAGACATACATGTGGCACACATTTATCCCCTTTACCATCAGAGACAGATAGGTGGGGCCTATTTCCTGAAGTTTTTACTTAGGCACTGTACTTAAATGCTAGATCCATCAGCATCCAAGTGGGCATTTTGTCTGATCACTTGCATGACACAGCCATTGCACTCATCACCAAGATCCAGACAGATTTCCACTTTGACCCATCTCTGTTTTGTCAGCTTTATTTTCATCTGAATTCTCAGTTGTACAGTACCTGAAGCTTGACCAAATAAGTGAAGTGGTTACCATCATCTGTCGACTAACTATTGAGACAAAGCAGATCATGACTATTTCTGCCAATTTATTTGAATATGCCATAGGTATAGCTGGAACCTATTGGTGTCTCCTCATCTACTCTCCACATGGAAATGTGAGGATGTTTCAGCAGGAATTCACTGACTTCTACATCTCCTCTGTGCTGACCAATTAATATTGGCTGATTCTCAGGGATTTCATTATCAGGATTAATTAGGAGTCAGTAGCATTTGCTAAATAATTATTCCTATGTATCATGAAGTGACTTTGATTTGCTCAGGTAATTTCCGCTGTTACCAGTTCACTCAGTCATACTCTAGACTTGGTTTTTCACCTTGGTGTATGGGTTAGTGACTTGGTGAAGGAACCGGTCAGTCCAATCACTTAATCATTTACTTCAGTCCTTGCTCTTTGCCACCTCATATTCAGCACTTCCAGTGCAAGCACACTAGCTCAATTGCCCCCAAGCTAGTTACACCTGTCTTACTGGACCATCTTCATGATCATAGTGCCACTAATCTTGATGAACTTATTGAGGGTTATAATCAAGCTCTGACATCAGCACTTGACCAGCTGACTCCATGCTACATCTAACTCATATACCTGGTTCCTTTGGAATGTTGTACCAAGACAAAAGTTGATATGCACAAAATGAATTTGAATAATGCTCTGTACAAACATACAACACGATGTGTGGGCTATAAGATGTTTCAATTTGCTGTGTTAGAAAAAGTTTTACCGAACCCTAGAGGGGGTCCCTGGGAAACTATCTTAGAATTTCGGGAGGTGCAGTGGCAACTGCATTTGAATTCCCAGGACCCACAAGGGTTAAATGAGAATGTTTCAATAGCTAGCATTTTAAAGCTTAGAGCTTTGGACTTATAGGATTTTAGAATGATTGATTATCACTTAAAATTATTTGATGTAAGTACAATAAAAAAAATGTGGTTGTTTATTTACTTTTACGTTGGCATTTATTATTGACTTTTTATAACAAGAATGATTATTAACGTGTTTATAAGATATGTATATATATATATATATATATATATATATATATATATATATATATATATATTAGTATAGGGTTTTATAGATGAATTTGTCTTTAAGATAATTTCCTAATTTTCTAATTAGAGAAACAATTGTGAAATTATATAGGTTTACTATCAAAATGTTGAACTTCACAACAATTTTTACTAACACGGTCAAATTATTTTGTCTATTTTGTACATGTTGGTTGTTCAGAATGTTGGAACTCATTACCGCAAAGGTTGACATTCACAGTAATTTGAAATAACTTCACCTATGAGCAGGTGATGTCAGACCCTCTGGCTGTTATGGCAAAGGTATCGTGGGAAACATCTACATTTTTTACATTTATGCAGGGGGGCAAACCCCCAGGCAACCCCTGCAGAGTATATATGTATATATATATATATATATACCAACTCTGAGATTGTACTTCAGTGAGGAAAAGGGTAAATTTTTTATCTGCACTGTACCACAATCTCCATTCACAATGCCAAACTCATAGTAGTGAATCAAGCTTTACTTTTGCTATTATGAGTTCATAATATTTCAATTCAGCATTGTGAAAGTTTAAAAACTGTGCATTTGAACACACAGTATTCGAAAAAGTGCCTTTCAACATTTTGATAGTAAACCAATTATATATATATAGGGCGGTGTTTGAATTTTGTATTTTAAATTTGGTTCTGAAGAAGTACACAGTAATTAAGGTGGACAAAAGTGCTTAACCTTGTACAATGTCAATGATAAACATGTGTTTATCCACTCTTTATCTGCGTGTCTGACATCTTTGGTGCAGCTTTGGTTTTAATTAAGCCCATTGAAACCCTGGTTTGACCATGAGAGCCAAGAGCTTAGAAGGTTGTGCCAGAGGTTAGAGCACAGATTTTTACCATTTTGGTTTTCTCTAGGACAATCTTGCACTCAGATCTCAGTTATCTGTCGAGCAAATAACCCCATGATGTCAGGCTACTCATCTTGGGAGATCTGTGCTGCAGCAAATCACCTGTCACCTTTGTAATGTGCGGTGGGGCATCTGTGCAGTTCAGACTGCCTCTCCACACAGAAAATTGTATCCCAATAAAATGTCAGGTTGTTTATTACTTTGCTGCCAAGTTTGCCCTTCTCAGATTATACCTGCACTTTAGGCATTATGACTTGCCTACAGATGTTGAGCCTGCCTCTTGGCTGGTTTGAGTTTAGCATTCCTGATTATGATGACCTTGTGTTGATTCCAGGAGATGTACTAATACCTACGTCTCCTGCTAAGCTTGTTCTGACATCTTTAGGGGACTTAGGTCCACATCTTTTACAGAGTTTTATCTCTTCCCTTGTTGAGGATTTCTTCTATTCCTATTAAAAGGAGGCTTTGATTACTCCCATCCTCACAAAGTCTGGTCTAGATTCTGATAATCTGGATAATTTTCTCCTGATATCAAACCTTCCCTTTATCTGATAGGTGCTTGAGAAAACAGTGCAAGTCTGGCTGGTATCCTGTCTGTTTGATAATGGCATCAGCAATCCTTACCAATCAGGTTTTAGAGATAGACAAAGTACTGAGATGGCTCTAACTTGTGTATTTAACAACATCCTAGTTGTGAGGGAGTGGCACCGTTATTCTATCTTGCTCATTCTTGACCTCTTGTTAGCATTTGATATGGACAATAATTCTCTTATCTTCTCTTGGATTCATCTTGAGAAGTACTGTGGTATTTCCAGTGCTACCCTAGACTCGTTTTCCTAGTACATATTTGGGCATGCCCAGAGACTGGTATATGAGGTTAACTCTTCCTTCATCCTAACTTCTGAACTGAATTGTAGGGACTTGCAGAACTCCATCTTCGGATCTTTCCTTTTCACTAAGTACTTGTTGCTCTGTGTGACATTATCCATACAAGAGGATTACAGTATCACTGCTATACTGATGGCACTCAGCTTTATCTCTCTTTCTTCCATTAATCTGTGTCTGCATTGATCTACTTAACACATGATTTGGTAAGCATCCATGACTGGATGGTCAGTAATTGGCTGAAGCTTAACATATCCATGACAGTGGTTCATACAGTTAAGGATTGAGGTTTGCTAGTCTTGCCTTACAATTTTTTATGGTAGAAAAAGCTGAGCTTCATGTCAGAGGTGTGTGATTTTGGTTGATTTTTGTTGACAGGCTGTCACTAAAGGATCAGATTTTTTTATTTATTTATTTTACATTTGTTTACCAGGAACGTCCGACTGGACACATGTCATTTATCAGTGGAGGCCTAGGGAGAAAAGCTCCAAACTGAACAACAACGTAACATTGACAGTACAAGTGTACATAGTTCAAGGTGCTAGATACTATTTAGTCTAATTCTGTACATGCACGAGGAAGTTAGAAACTCAGTAAAACAAAATTTAAGGGCATAGTATAAACAAATATTACAGTGTTATCAAACAATGGGCATTCCAAAGTTTTGAATGAGTAACCCAGATTTACAAAGTATATATCATTAAAATGTAAAACAATGGGCATTCCAATCTTTCAAATGAACATGTATTATCTCAGATGTTAAGTTCTCCCGTTTTCACTTCTGAAACATGTCCTTGATTAAATACTTATTCCAGTGTCTGCTCTCCTTACTGTTGTTTATGGACTTGTTTCCTCCCAGCTTGCCTTGTTCACTGCACTGCCCCATACCTGGGGCTTCCCAACAAAGAGCTTTTTTCACTTACTGCTGATGTAGAACTCCACTGCCCAATTACTGACTGAAGTCTTCATGTAGTAACATGTTACACTAGTTTTGCAGAGTCTGTACTACTGGCTGCATGTTAGACAGTGTAGAATATACAAAGTTCTCATGTTAGTTTATACAACACTGCATGGCTGGAATCCCACCTGTCTGTCAATTCTCTTGTCTAGGTATAGGCCAACAAGATCTCTGCACTCCAGTTATAAGGTGCTGCTGAGATTTGCCCTTTTTTTACCTGGAATCCTTGGGTATACGAGTATTTAATTATCAATGACCCTGTTAGTGGAATCTGCCACCTGGCAGACTGATGGAGTCCCTTTCTGGATTTAAGCATCTTCCAAAAACTTACTTCTTTGGGCTGTTTTTAGTTGACTTATTTACCTTCCTATGTATGTTCGGTTTGCTGACTTTTGGTCAATAAAACCATTTCTTGACTGTTGGCCCTGAGGAGTAGAACTGATTATGGAGATGAGAAGAATGGAGAGCATAGGTATGATTAAGAAAATAAATTGAGCCAATTAATTAGTTAAATACTATGTTAATGCTGTGAAGCCTGACAGAAATTTAGGTATGCATAGACTTATATGACCTTAATAAAAATGAGATGTAACATTATCCAGTTACAGAGATAAGTAAATAGTTTTGCCTGTACTGAATACAAAGTATTTCTCTGTACTTGTTTATTTATTTATTTACTTAGTTCAAACTGATAAATGAGGTAGGTCATTTAGTACAATGATCCTTTTCAGCCACAACCCAGACCCAGTGGGGCAACAACAAAGCATAACGACGTGAGGATTTAACAATAATATGATGATTTTGCATGTTACATAGGAAAAATTATGATGAACAACTGTTATAGTAGACTTACAAACATACAGTAATAGTAAACAAAATGTATCAACAATAAAATGTGTTAGTTCAGAAATTGACAAGTTGTAAGTTATTTACAATATTTACAGTTACGACGATGCAACTTACCATATATTTACTAATACTGATTAAGAACTGGGGGAAGTCGGTGTAGTTAGACTGTACTTAATCTGTATTTCCGAAACAGGTGCAGGCTGTTTAGATGCTCTTTAAGTATGGTCCTAAAGTCTTGAAAAGTGTTTTGTGATCTTACATCTAGGGGAAGGGGATTCCATGTGGTTGGGGCAATTTTTGTGAAACACCTACTGCTGAGCCCAAATGAGGCCAAATAGGTGCAGTCCTTCCTCTTGAATGATGCAGAGAGCCAAGTAGGCTCTCTTGCTAAGAGCTTGTGTTTTAGACAAGGACACTGACCAAGTGTGAGGATTTTGAAAATGATTGTTCTCAACATTAGTATTGCCCTATCCTTTACTGGCAGCCACTGAAAATGAGCTAGAAGGCCACAATGATATGTATATTGACTGACCGGAGGGGGGTGAATTGAACAATTTTTGTTGTCTACTGCTTGGAATTTTGGGGTGTTTTACTGTAGTGGATGGAAAATAGGTGGAGTGCCTACTCAGGTTTAGGTATTGAAACATTTATGACTAAAGATTGTGTAACTTTGGGGGTGGGAATGTTGGTAATCTTTGTGCAGAGTTGCCACTTGTGTTACTACTGTACTTGTATAATCTGTATGGGCTGTGAATGATAATGAGAGCTCTAGCAGAATGCATTGGTATCTTTGTTAAGGGTTAGTTGGTATTACATTAGGGCAAGCATTTTTTATTAGTAAAGGGGAGGGACTGAAGTTTTCCTAGGTGGGTCAAACAACATGACTTTAGATTTGCTGGGTTTATTATAAGCTTGTTATCATTTCTCCAGTTTCAGAGAAGGTGGAATTTTCCTTGTACATTTTGCTAAAGTTGGGTTGTTGAATGGTTGGACTCCAGGAAGAGGACACCATCTGCATATGTGACTAGGTCCATCTGTGAAAGAGGTCATTACTGAACAAGGAAAAAAGGAAGGGCCAAGAGCAGAACTTTGAAGTACCCTGATATTGAGGGTCCCAGAAATGGATAGGGAGTTACTCCAGAAGAACAGGAAACTTCTGTCTTCAAGGTAACTTTTAAATCATTGCCGGTGTTTGTCCAAAATCAATCATAGTGAGTTTCTTTAGGAGTATGTGATAATCAACAGTTTTGAAGGCCCTAGTCATGACTATGAATAGGCCACCTGTTAGTAAATCATTATTTATATTACAGTATATCTTATTTGTAACTGAATACAGCAGAGTCATTTTACTGATAATCAACAGTTTTGAAGGCCCTAGTCATGACTATGAATAGGCCACCTGTTAGTAAACCATTATTTATATTACAATATATCTTATTTGTAACTGAATATAGCAGAGTCATTTTACTGAATGCATTATGGAAACTATGTTGTTGGTGACATAGCAGTATGCATGCATTTATTTGAGCAAAGATTTGTTTGTAAGGGTGTTTTTCAAATATTTTGGCAAGTGGGTTGACATTAAATATGGGTCTGTAATCCATGAAAGCCTGTGTTAGTACTTTTGATAATGGGATTACTGCTGTGTGTTTTAACAGAGAAGAGAAAATAAAGATGATGAGTGACAGATTGAAGATAATGAGTTAAGGGCTTGGCAATCAGTTCAGCCCAGAAGACAGTCTCACTAGTAGACCTGAATGCTAATGTGGCAATCCTGGGTAGCAGCTAATACAAATTAGCCATGTGGCCTCCTCCAGATATCATAGGATCATAGGAGGTTACTAGGCTAACGGTCCCAGGACCCTTATAAGCCTAGCCAAGTTCAACCCATGTTCCCAAAGGTGTCTGGTTTAAGCAGACACTAAAATCAGCACCTATTACTCCTGTCCAAGAAGTTACACAGGTGGAACCCTGGGGTGAATTTCCAGTTACCCATCCAGTCATCCAAATTACACTTAAATAGGGCCAACGAGGGGCTTTGTTTAACATGAATAGGAAGCTTGTTCCAAAAGTGGGACAACCTCTGTGAGACAAATCTGTCTCTCCGGCAAGTTCTGTTGATATCACATACCAGGTTAAGGTCCTTTAAGCAAGTGACCCGTGCACCATTGACTTGCGAATGTGCAACATTTCCATTAAATCTGGGTCAGAGACTGCTCTGTATGCAAGGCACAGGTTGCCTGTGAGCAGTCTCTATGACACAGAGTAAAGTGAAAATTACTTCAATCTGTCCACATAAGACAGATTTACACTGCCAAGTGATTCAGAGAATCACTCTGCAAGATAAATGTTCATTGTTGGAAAAAGTGAACACAGTGAAAAGACAGTGGTCACCCATTAACTCAAATGAAAGCAGTCTCATTGCAGGTAAAGTTCAGCTAAGATGTGGGCGTGGGGGTGTTATTGTGCATGTGTGTGTGTGTGTGTGTGTGTGTGTGTGTGTGTGTGTGTGTGTGTGTGTGTGTGTGTGTGTGTATGTGTATGTGTGTGTGTGTGTGTGTGTGTGTGTGTGTGTGTGTGTGTGTGTGTGTGTGTGTGTGTGTGTGTGTGTGTGTGTGTGTGTGTGTAGGTCAATGTGTGACTAACAGTGCTAGTGTTAGAGTGTGATTCAGAGACACTCTAATGAGCCAATAATGAGGTCTTTCTCATTGTGGCTATAGCTGTCTCTGAATGGCATTTTCTTACTGTCATAGTAATTCTCCTACCTACAGCAGGCAATTACTGTTTGCTATGAGTTGGTTTCTGAATTTTATGGAATGCTATTCAAGACTTATTCTAAACATATAAGAAATAACTGTATTATTAAGGAAATTACTGGAACAAGATTGCCAGCTCTCTTTCACTAGACTACAGTCAAACTGCAAACAAACTACTAGATGCCAGAAGAGCTACTGAGGTTAATACATTCTCATGGTTGAAATGTGAGTTATGTTTACTGGACTAAATTCCCCCCATAACTCACATATGTTACAGGCAGCATTATAAATACATTGTCACTTTCATTTGTTGTCAGGCATAAAAAAATTACTATCTCGGTATATGAAATGGACCCCATGGCTACCCTTCACATTAAGAAATACCTTGCTGTTAAACACCCTTACTTTTAAATTAATATACTTAAAGTACTGTTTATAAAACAATAGTATGAACTCACCACTGCCCAATAAGACCTGCTGTCCAAGCAGCTATAACATTAAGAATCCTTCATTGAACCTGGTTGTTGGAGAAAGCCTTTAGAACGGTAGTACTTGCCATATGGAACAATCTTCCAGTACAGAACAGAAATTAATAGAAACTTATAGCTCAAGTCAAGCTGGGAAATTCCTTTATTGTAAGTATAAGTGTTAGGGGACAATGGATGACTTACATATAAGCAGGGCAAACTACTGCATCAACTTTATTATAATTTATTATAGCAATGTTGCCATACAGAGTTATTATTTGCCTTACTAGCTCTGTGATGTGCCAACTTTTAGTCACTTGGTAAAGAGCAAACCTGGCAACATCTGCACCTTGCAAGACTGCGGGTCAGTCAAGGTTTTAGATTTTTTTAAACTGCAGCTTAGAACACTTAACTGATCACTGCTTTTTCACCGCACTTTTACTTACAAAAATGTAAACGGCCCAAGAAAAGCTTTTAAAGCATCTGTCACCCCTGGGCTTCCGAATACTGGCCAAGGCTCTTGCCACCCCTATAGTGCCTTTTTTAGGCGGTGTTCCAAAGATCAAATTACCACCATAACAGCTAAAAACAAATGCAATCTGAGGGTCATGCTGCTCAATGCTAGAAGTCTCAAAATTCACTCACTCAAAGCACTCCTTAAAATGGAGAACACCGGCATTTGTGCTGTAACAAAGACCTGGTTCAAGGCATAAGAAAGCACCCCTGAACAACCAGGCTATAACTCATTCCACACCTTTCGGCCCCAGAACTTGGACCATAGCTCAAAAGGAGGTGATCTTTCCATATTCATAAAGAAGCACACACCTCCAGACTGGTAGCCCAACATAACGCATCAGAGATACTTCAGGTGCAGCTACCAATGGGTAAGACAGCAATTCAGATCATAGCCTGTTATAGGTCCCCAACCATCTTCCAAGACTCACACTCCATGTTTCTAAGCACCATGGAGAATATTAATGTCCAACCTAACACTCTCATACTGGGTGACTTCAACTACCCCTCCATTAACTGGGAAAACTACTCATGTAACAACACACTTGCCCAACATTTCCTGGAATTCATGAATTCCAATGCCCTGGACCAGCTCATTCGTACCACCTCTAGAGGTAGCAACTTCCTTGACCTGGTTATTACTAACATGGACGACTGTTTCTCTACACCAATAGTCAACTCCTTCCTGGTTAGATCTGACCACAAACTAATCACCTTGGAAATCCATATCCCTCCTTCCCCCCACAAAGGTAACCACCATGAAACCTTCTCCAAAGCTAACTTTTGGCTCCTAAAAACAGAGGTGGCTAACTTCATGGCACCCATGCAAATGGATAATAGTTGCATGACTGCCGAATCATATATCAATGCACTGTACAAACATGTACACAAATGCATGGATCTCACCATACCCAATAGAACCAAGACGTTCTCCTCCAAAAAAAGGAAAACAATCTGGTGGTCCCCTACAAACAAACTCTACAACAGAAGGAGGAAACTGATGTGGAATAAAGTGAAGTCCCAACACTGGAAAAACTCCTTTATGAGCCTCAACAGAATGTTGAGATCCCTCATCAAATCCTCTAAAGCTAGCTATGAAAATAGAATTGCACCAGATACTAAAGACAAACACAAGGCCTTCTATAGTTATGTAAAGAATCTCTAAGGCAATACCTAGATTTGCTCTGAGCTACTGCACAATGGTACCTCATATACCAAGCCAACAGATATTGCCAATATTCTGGCCGACAGATTCAGTGCCAACTTTACCCCTCCCCCCAAAGGACCAATCACAATACCAGTAGATTGCCAGGCACCCAGTATTACCGCTGCATAAGTTAAAACAGCACTGTCCAAGGTAAGAATACAGCTTCTGTGGGACCTGACAATATCCCTGGCTGTGTTCTACATGAACTACAGAGTGAACTGGAACCTCATCTGTGTGCCCTGTTCAACCACAGCCTCACCTCAGGCTTTGTCCCTACCGAATGCTGCACTGCTACAGTCATCCCTCTCCACAAAGGGGGAGTGACTACAGACCCTGGGAACTATCGTCCCATTAGCTTGACGAGTCTGATATGCAAAGCTATGGAACACATCATCATGGACCTAATAAACAAGGATATATGGAATCTCCAAACTCTGGATCCCACACTGTTTAGTTTTGTGAAGTGTAGATCATGCCTGCTCAACTTGGTTGACTTCTTTGAGTCAGTCACCAGAGCTGTGGATGAAGGCAAGGTGGTTCATACAGCCTACCTTGATCTGGTCAAGGCCTTTGATATCAGTCTCCACTCAGGAATCACAGAAAAAACTCACTAAGCTAGGCATCAACCCCTATATCATGGGTCTATATTAAATCAGTGAATGCTTAAAAAAGCGAACGCTGATTTATTGGCCCCATGTAAGTGAAAGCTTACAATCCCAAATACTCAGAACAGCGATTTTTTTTTTCCCAGGGAAAAAAAATCGCTGTTCCACAAAAAAATAAATAACTAAAAATAAAAACTTCAAAACATTACATAAAGTGGGGGGCTTCACCCCCACACCCCCCAATGAGGTGGGCTGTGCACCCCCACCCCCCCTATTTAAATATACCAACTCCGAGATCACACTACACTGAGGGAAATGGCAAAGTAACGGTGGCGGCCAAGCGATTTCCTTCATGCTTTCAAGTTTGATCAAGACGCATTTGAAGGATTGTGTCTTTGATTACATAATAGGAAACCTTTATCATTAGGTGGTTTGCAAACTGGCTCACAGATAGAACCCATAGTGTGAAAGTAGCTGACTCCAAGTCAGACTGCCAACCAGTCACGAGTGGAGTCCCAGAGGGTTCGGTCCTGGGTCCTCTCCTGTTTGGTATCTAATTCTCTGAAGTCCAGGCCAACACAAAAGGACTCTGGCTGACAAAGTTTGCAGACAATTGCAAGTTGGGAGCTATTATTAACTCCCCAAGTGATGCTGACATTCTACAGAAAGGCCTCACTTAGACCAACGACTGGTGTCAGAACCATGGCCTTAAGCTCAATGCCAAAAAATGTGTCGTCATCCCCTTTGGTTAAAACCCGGTTCCCATGAATTACCACATCAGTGGTAGTCCACTGAACACAGAAGGCGTTATAAGAGATATGGGAACACAGGCTGACAGCAACTTCTCTTTTGACCACCACATTGCCACTGTGGTCAGAAAGTCCTTCTATGTGGCACATCTCATTACTAAGGGTTTTGCATCCAGGAAGAAAGAGATCATTGTCTCCCTCTACTCTTCCCTCATTAGGCCAATCATTGAGTACAATGCCCCATTTGGCATGTACCTCACTAAACACCTGCAACAATTGAAGAGGCTGCAAAAGTACCTCACAGGCCTTAAACATTTGTCCTATATGGACAGACTCAAAAAACTCCAACTATTCTCTGTCTCATATCACCTACTTAGAGACGATCTCTGCTTAACTTACAAAACCATGTCTGACCCAGTTCTGTTAGAAATGCTACATCTAAAGAAATCCTAATCCCTCCACACTACATGCTTCAGAGACCTCAACCTCATTACCACAATCAACAAAACATGCTGGAGGGACAAGTTCATAACCCAGAGACTGCCCATGCTATGGAATAGACTTCCCATACATGTCAAACAGAGCACCGCACTGGCCCTCTACAAGATAAATATTGATGACTGGATGAGAAATAGAAAAGGGAGAAACCAAGATTCTTGATTTCATTGAATAACTAATGCATCATTATCAAACAATGATGTAATTTGGTAGTCTCTTCCATGCATCTCAGAGAGCCAATTAGTACACTTCTCATTCCTATAGAATCTTCTGAGTATGTTGTCTGATAAGTCTCTACTACTTTTTGCTAATCCTAAACATTTCCAGAGATAGTTGTCTCTAAATGCACTATATACCTGAATAAGATCTCCTCTTAGATATCTATAAGAGACACTGTGCAAATTCAGATATTTCAGTCTTTCATGATAACTTAAATGTTCACATCCATGAATGCCCTTGGTATATTTCTGCTGTACTCTTTCCAGTTTACTTATGTTTGTTTTCTTATAAGGTTTTCATATTGTTATTCCATTCTCAAGTTTGGGTCTAATGTAATTAACAAACAACGACTTCATCATTTTTGATTTCCTAGACTTTATAAATCTTTTTATATAACCTGTAGTTCTGTAACTATCATTAACCAATTGGTTGATATGACTGGAAAAACTCAAAGCTGGATCTACCCATAAAACCAGGTCCTTAAATGAATCTACAGTTTCAATCACTGCACGCTGTATTAAATATTCACCTTTCAGTTTATGTCTCCCAAATCTCATATGCTTTGTTTTTGATGTATTTATCAACATATTATTCTCCTGTGCTCAAATGATCAATTTAGTCAAGTTCTTTTGCAGACATGCCTTATCTGTAACACGTGTAATCAGTTTACCCAATTTCAGGTCATCTGCATATAGTCTGTAGAACACCTCAGATGAAAAAGTTAAGTCTGAAAGATACAATCTAAACAAACAAGCGCCTAGGACAGAGCCCTGTGGGACACCTTGACTGTGATCAAGAATTTCACCTGTCCTATTACTGTATGATACTTGCCATGTCCTATTTGTAATCTGTGTAGCTATCTATCTTATCAAGAGTACATTGATACCTAGTTGTTCTAATTAAATGATCAGTTTTTTTGTGTATGACCCTGTCAAATGCTGAAGTAAAATCTATATAAAGTACATCTCAGCACAATTTTTCATTTATAGCTGTTATTATGTTGTTATAGAACATCATGTTACAAGTGGTAATAGATCTGTTTTCAACATATGCAGGCTGATATATGTTTTCAAGTCCCAACCTACCCAATTCTGATAATAACATATCCAATATTATGTTCTCCATTATTTTTCTGCAACATGAAATTCAACATAATGGTCTAAATGACTCTGGATTTGTCCTACTCCCCTTTCCCTTAAAGACAGGTTTAATAAGTGCATGTGTCCAATCTTGAGGTCTCTCCCCATATTTATATGACACAGTAAAAAATAGATATAATGGTAATATGGGTCTATATTATATAACTGAATTCTTAAAAAAGCGAAGCATGAATAATCAACCCCATGTAAGTGAAAACTTACAATCTCGAAAGCTCAGAACAGCGATTTTTTTTCCAAGGGAAAGAAATCGCTGTTCCAAAAAAAAAAAAAGAAAGAAAAAAAATTGAAAGAATACATAAAATGGGGGGCTTTTCCCCCACACTCCCTACTTAAATATATCAACTCTGAGATCGCATTACAGTGTCAAAAAAGGCAAAGTAAAGGAAGCGGCCAAGCAAATTCTTTCCCTGGGAAAGAATTTGCTTAAAGGCTGCTTCACTATTTTGCCTTTTTGTTGTTTTAAGTTCGACCAAGATGCATTCGATAGAATGCGTGTTCAGTCATCTAATAGGAACCATGTAATATAAGTTCTTACTGAATTTTTCTCAGGTCATTATTTCTAATTCCATCTCCTCCCTGTGCTTTGTGTGGATCCAGTTTGTGCAGTTCTTTTTCAATATAATCTAATTTGATTCCAGTATCTGAGGTTACCTGGATGTCACTAGGACAGCTTAGCACCCTCTTTGTGGAGCCAAACTGTTTTGCATAAGATTTTGTAAATATATCTATAATCTGTTTTGTCTGAGAATAAAATTTAGAATCTACACACAATTTATCAATTTGTATGTCTTTACTCCTTCCACATCTTATGTATCTATAAAAAGTTTCCTGTTATGCTCAATATCTTTATATAAATTTTCTTCAAGTGTTTCTTGATCTTGTCTCACACTATGCTTAATTTATTTGTCCAGCTTGTTTATTTCAGTTTCCAAAGTTGTAGATTGACCTCTCTTCCATTTCTTATATTTTTTATCTCTCACCTTAGTCAGATATCTTGTTCTCATGGAAATATATCCTCCTGACGTTGTATGCCTAGATCCTGATGTTAAACTTTTTTTTTTTTTTGCACTCAGTGTCTCTTTCAAAACTTTCCATATGCCATCTGCAGTTTTTCCACTGAACATTTCACTCCAGTTAGTTTTACATAGTCACTGTTTTGCTTCCATATAATCTGTAATTAATCTTCTGTGCATTGGTTTAGATTTCAGTTTGGCAAAATTATCTAGCAACAAATTAACCTTTATAACCCCATGATCACCGCACATCAACAATGGTAAACTTGACTTGAAGTAACAGTAATTTCTTTAGGAACACAATGTCTAGTATGTTCCATTCCCTGGTAGGTCTTTTTACAATCTGAAGCAATTGTTGTTCCTGAAAATATGCTGCAAATAATTTCCTTACTAATGTCAAATCAGAATTATTCCAATCTGTTTCTGGTAAATTTAAGTCCCCAGCTAATATTATTCTTCCCTCCTGTGTTTCATGCCAGAAATGTATGAATTCCTCTAGGTCATCAGCACTTGACTTTGGTGGTCTATACACTTCAACAATTGTTATATTTTCCGGGGTTATCTTTATTGTCACAGTTAAACAGTCAGTAGTATTGGTGTTATCGATGAAACTTGTAATACCCACAGGTCTCATAACTATTGTAATCACTATCAAAACACCTCCACCTAGTTCTTTTTTAGACTGTCTCTTATTGTAAAAACATTTATACCCTGACAGAACTGGTTTCCAGTCATTGTTCTTTAACCATGTTTCACAAACAATAACAACATTAATCTTGTGGAAATGTAGCAAATTTTCCAATAAAAAAACTTTATACTGAGTATAAGAAGCTAGTGTGGTGGACTTCCATTGGAAGAGACATTTTGGCTGTAATACAAAGGCACTGAGATTATTGATTGGTAGTCAAATGGTATGAATGGGGTGGTAGGAGGATAGGATAGATAATTACAGGAGAAGAGTGAGGAATGTGAGATGTAATTTGGTGATAAATATTTTGTAATAGAGGAGTAGAAGTACATGAATAATTTGGCTTGTTAGTGGTAGAGTAGAGGGGAGTAAGAGAGACAGTGATTTAGAGAGAATTTAAACTATGTGATGAGAGGGTTGTAGTGAAGGAGTCAGGGTTAGATAAAGAGATGGCAGCATTCATGAAGAGGAAATTGAACACCCAAGCCAAGTTATAGTCAGTAGTGGTGGGTTGTGGATAGGGTTGGATGGATTTTTCTGTTTTGCTGGGTTGAAAGATGCCAGACTAAAATTTTATTGGGGAATTAAAATAGAGATTTTGGTGATTTTTGTCAGAGGTAACATAAGCTTTAATAATGTTTATTTGGTTTTGTTAAGAGCGGAAGGTTGCTGGTGCTGTGTTTACCTATACGGCATTCCAAGCCTTATATCTTAGTCTGATAAGCTGTTTTGTTGTAAGTGATAGCTAGGGGGCAGGATTCGATTTGACCCAGTTCCTCCTGACTGGAATGTGTTTATTTATTATGTTTAAGAAAGTATTATTGAAGTGTTGCACTGTTGTATTGAATGGAAACAGTTTTAGGATGTCCCAGTTATAAAGCTTATTGGATTTCTTAAAAATGTCTTTTGTTGAGTTTTGAAAGATTTCCCATGTAGTTGTATGCTGTAGGTTTATGGTTTGACATTAGAGCACATATGGTGTAGGTGGGGTGGTGAGCACTCATTCAGTCAGAAAAGAGACCTGATTGGACTGTTTTGACAGGGTCTGTTAAGATTCAGTGAAGGATTTTCTCTGTGCCTGAGGTCTTACTAAATCTGGTGGGACTGGTGATTGAGTGAAATCGAAGAGGTTACAGCAGGCAGAGGAAGAAATGAGGTCACTAGTGGAGGAGAAGGGATTACATGATGTCAAGTTAGTATTCATATCAGTGAGTGTAATAATTTCATGAGATAAGTTGCGAGATGCCAATGATAGAATGCCTTAAAATGTGGATGTTTTGCCTTTTTGATTGAGGAGATCTGAGGGGGGAGAATAATGGGCAATTATGCATACACTTTTTTTTCATTGTTTACCTCTAGGTTGCATATTGATATTTCAAAGTTAGAGGAGAGGGATTTCTTTGGGGTAGAGCCTTATTTTTTTTTTCTTTCGGCTGTTCCCATTAGGGGTCACCACAGTGGATCATATGTTTCCAATTCTTCCTGTTCTCTGCATCTTGCTGTGTCACACCAACCACCTGCATGTTCTCTCTCACCACATCCATAAACCTTATCTTAGGCCTTCCTATTTTCCTCTTACCAGGCAGCTTCATCCTTAGCATCCTTTTCCCAATATACCCAGCATCCCTCCTCAGCACATGTCGCAATCTCGCCCCTCTGGCTTTGTCTCCAAACCGTCCAACCTGGGCTGACCCTCTAATATACTTATTCCCAATCCTGTTTACCCTCTTCACACCAGTGCAAATCTTGACATCTTTAACTCTGCCACATCCAGCTCTGACTCCTGCCTTTTTGTCAGTGCCACTGTCTCCAAACCATATAACATAGCTGGTCTCACTACCCTCTTGTAGACCTTTCCTTTCACTCGTACTGGTACTCATCTGTCACAAATCACTCCTGACACTCTTCTCCATGCACTCCACCCTGCCTGTACTCTCTTCTTCACCTCTCTTCCATACTCGCCATTACTCTGAACTGTTGATCCCAAGTACTTAAACTCATCCACCTTCGCCAGCTCTACTCCCTGCATCCTCACCATTCCTCTATCCTCCCTCTCATTCACACACATATATTCTGTCTTAGTCCTGCTGACCTTCATTCCTCTTCTCTCTAGAGCATATCTCCACCTCTCCATGGTCTCCTCCACCTGTTCCCTACTCTCACTGCATATCACAATGTCATATAACAACTCCACCTTTTGGTGGTGTGGTCAAGCTGCAGAATACTGCAGCCCAAAGGTAGTACTTCTTCAATAGCAATGTTGTATTTTAGCTAAGTACCAGTTATCATGAAGATGTCAGACGTGTTGGAATATCCTGGACAGGACTGCAGTATTGCTATTGTGTTACATATGCTATGGATACTGACAGGAAAGATTCTGAGGGAGTGGAAGGGGCTTGAGTTTAGTAGAAGGTAGAAATATACTTGAATGTCTTGTGGAATTTACCTTTGGGATGGGATGACTAAATTCACCGAGCAGGAGCAGTGTAGTGTTTTTGGATGGTGTAATGACTGTGGTAAGAACTGGGTTTCTTGTAATATGTTGGTGATAGTGATTAAAGAGTAGTTTCTATGTGTGTATTCAGTGAACAGGTTAGAAAAGTGGAATACTGTAGATGTTCAGAGAGATGGAGGAGAAAGGAGCTAAGTGTGATGCGGACTGATGATAATTGGGATGGATTAAAGGTGGTTCAAATGGTATGAATGGGGTGGTAGGAAGTTAGGATAGGTAGTTGCAGGAGGATAAAAATGAGTGATGTGAGGCGTAACATTGTGGTAGCAATAAATATTCTGGAATACAGGAGTAGAAGCAGATGAAGTAATTTGGCTTGTTACTGGTAGAGTGGAGTAGCGTAAGAGAGATAGTGATTTAGGGTGGATTTAAATTATGCATATACAGTAAGAGAGTGACAGAAGTTGAGGGTCTACAAATTGTAATGTTTGGGATTGAATGAGAAGTAGGTGGGTGGGGAGGCAATTTGGATGGTTTGGAGAGAGGGTATGCATGATGAATTGGAGAATAACACTCAGCTTTTTACAGTGTCATCTGTTCTGCACAAACTCTTATGACTGCATATTATGTACCAGCTTCAGTCTGTTTCATGCAATCAGTAACTACAACAGACTGTGTTACTTTGCCCAAGTCTTTCTCATAAAACAAATGCTTCATGACTGAGTTCATAGGTTCATAGGTTCCTACTAGGTTATCTGCCCAAGGGCATTTATAAACCTAGCCTAGAGTTTTGTGGCTTTCGCCACCCCTTTATTTTGAAGAAAACTATGCCCATTATTTTGCTGTGCCTCTGTCAAGCAGTGACACTGAGGTAATCCCTGGGGTAAATATAGGTTCATAGGTTCCTACTAGGCTTGTTTCCAGGTTGTGTCTCTACAAATTCTGTTTCTATAGACTTTCTGTGCTTCAAGGACATTTCATTGCAATGACTGTTTCTCTGCGCCCAGCAAAGTCAGAAAACCATCCATGATAACTGTCTACAGAGTGAGACTCTGAATTATAATATGCATTCTTTCTTATTTTTGATTTCATACAAAATAAGAAAAATCAGACAAAATTAGTAAAGGTTTGTTTTTACAGGTTTTCATAAAGTTAACAGGAATGTTGGAACAATTAATAATTTTATTTTTTGAAACTGCTTTAGTAAAAAAAATGATAAACAGATGCATTACTGTGCTGGGTACTTGCCCGGTGGGTTACAAATTCTAATTAAATTGTCTCACTGGCAGGTTATATTATACTGTGTGTGCATATCAGTAAGACTTACATGTGCAAAGTTTATACAATAATTCATTTATCTTGCATTATACATATGATACAGTATATTAGTACACATTAATTCTTTAGAGAGGCAACTATACCAGTGTTTTTTCATGATTTCTATGAGTTCTAAATCCAGGATTAAAAAAATACTTATATATTTTAAATTTTACATTTTAAAAAGGAAAACAATTTCACTGGCAGATAGTGTGAAAGATCAATGCTCTAAAATGTTACCAAGTTTATTTTTTGTATTTCAGAGTGCATGATTTGATTCCTTTCAATTCTATTTGCTTATTGTAAGCAAACTATATGACAAGACACCATTCTTGGGTTACTACTGAGAAGGGACAAATGTGTTCATTTGGCATGACTGGTTAATGAAATTAGTACAATATGCACATTAAAGTACTGTGAAACAAAAATTATATGGGACCAAAACATATTTTATTATTATTTTTATATTATTATTATTATTATTATTATTATTATTATTATTATTATTATTAATTGATTGATTGTTTGCTGTTTTGTTTTTCCTGGGAACCACAAGAAAAGAAGCAGGTTATTTGTCAACATCAAGGGCCAAGGTATTCAAAAAATAGACATTCCTGGAGATTCATTAAAGGGCCTAGCATGAGCTGTATGGCATGTGGTAAAAAGGCCCTTCTTCCATGATGTGCCAATTCATGATTCCAAGACATGTTAGCTGCGATGAGGTAAGATCTCACTATCACCTAATTTGCATAACATTTACTACTATGACATGCAGATCATTAATAATTTGCACATTGTGGTAGGAAACTGTTGCTTGTGTAGGTAGTGGCATTTGCCCCAGTAACTCTCCCACAAATTCCAATACACACACACACACACACACACACACACACACACACACACACACACACACACACACACACACACACACACACACCATACACACACACACACACACACACACACACACACACACACACACACACACACACACACACACACACACACCACAGTCCTGTACCTGTCACTAACCTGTCTGCCCACCCATGGTACCCCTCCACCCACATTACAGCACCTGTTTACTATGTCCTGGTGGTCTAGTGTGTCCCCACCCCCTATTCTTGTACTGCGGTTGGTGGCATTATGCCACTTACATGTAAAAGTAATCTCTGGTGCTCTACTGTATCCCTCCACCCCAAACTCTGTTAAGCCATCCATGCCAATACAGCACTTGCTTTAAATAATCTGTAGTGTCTAATGATTCCCCCCATATCCAATCCCTGTTGTGCTGTCAATGCTATTATGGCATTTGCTTCAACTATTCCATGATGTCTAGTTGTTCCATGATCCCCATTGTCCTGTTGGTGCCATTATGATACTTGCTTTAAGTAATCCTTGGTGTCTAATGGTTCCCCCACGCATGACAAATGGATCAAGCTTGTGGCAGGTGGGTGAATACAGCCTTTTGGTTGTGTTCAGTGGCACAATATAGTAGGGATGGCTGTGTAGCTGTCTTCCTGTAGGCTGTTTCTGGGAGAGAGCACATGGCTAATTATCATATACCTCTCCTCTGAAAGCCTCATTAGCATTCAGCATGGTCTTAAGGCCAGCCCTATGCAGTGTAACATATATTCATGATAGAGGACCATGCAACACCATGTTAGGGCAGTTGCTGAATCAGGAAAAGGTGCAGCGACATGTGTATATATGTGTACATGTTGCAGTATCCTTTTGAATCCTGGCCATTGTTTTTAAAATTATTTTTTTACATATCCACTAAAATCAGAACTGATATTAAAAGACACAGTAATTTATAATTCAGATATCTCAATTGCTGACTCAAAAATGTTGGCCAGGATTCATTAAGGTACAGTAACATGTACTCCACTATATAGATATTGCAATACCTTTTCTTGATTCAGCAACCGCCCCACCATGGTGTTGCATGGTGCTCTAGCATGAAAACATGCAGCACTGCTTAGGGCTCACCTCACTGATGTGCTGAATGCTAATGAGGCTTTCTGGGGGAGAGGCATGTGTGACTTATCCATGTGCACTCTCCCTCAGAACAGCCTACAGGAAGCCACAAGTCTACATGCCTAGTGATTCAAGAAATCACTCTGAAGTGTAGATCAGCATGGCTGAACCCCACCATATTGTGGTACTGAACACGACAAAAAGGCCATGTTCAAATACCTACCACAACTGTGATATGGGGATTGGTGAGTGAGGGGATGTCCTAGACACAAGGGATTTTTCTTAACCATAAGTACCTTAATGGCATCAACAGGATCAAGGGGTGGGATGCACTAGACACTAGAGCACACTAGACAGGTGCTGTAATGGCACATCAACTATTATGGGGGTGGGGTGACCATGGGAGGGAAGCTAGATCATGACATGGTATGGGGACTGTGGTATGTGTGTGTTTTTTTATTTTTTTGTACTTGTGTGTGGGGGGAGGGTGACTGGGGGGATGACTATCTACACCACCAACAGCATCAGTTTACTACCGAAATGTGCTGATAACCAGTGATCTACACATCATGGTATTAAACAAGATTCAGGGACATGCAAATTATCTAATAATGAGGTCTTACCTCATCATGGCTAACATGTCTCAATCACAAACTGTCACACTGTAGGAGCAGGTTCTTTTAAGAACAATCCATACTGCTCATGCTAGGCTCTTTAATTTATCTCCAGGGGTTGTCTTTTGGGCAGGAACCAAATGCGATAAGTAATTTAGTGAACTAGTTACAGCAGACATTGATATTAACCATGAAAATAAGTATATTCTGGGTTATATAAAATATGCATAATTTTAAATACTGATTTAGAAAAATGCAGTAAATTATCAACAGAAATAAAAATCCAAGAGGTAAAGAAAAAAGACAAAATAGAAAGTACTTTTAGTGGTCATAGTTTATTATATAGTAATACTGATTTAAAGACAGACTTTATTAAACAGATTTACTAAATTTCTTCTCTTGAACTTAAGGTTATCAATGATTGTAATATTCTTACTGAATTCACAAAGCAAAAATATTTTATTAAAATACTACTACCAAAATCAAAGCTATTTAACATGCTCAATATAATATGTTTAGTATGGGACATTACCAGACAGCATCCACAGAACACACAGTATACGTGTATTGTCAAACACAGATTTTACAGAATCACATCACAACTGACACTATTCAGGCATTAGACTGGAAAACAAAGTGATAAGTTTATTCTGACAGGCTTATCAAAATAAGTTATATAATTATCTGAAAAAGTAGTAAAGTTTACATAATGATGTATATTACTTAATGGCTGTAGGACATGAGACAAAAATACAGATTTTGCTTGAGTGGGTGACAGTAATTTTCATGTTATACTTAGTAATTTCAAAATATGAGTATGGAATTAACTAGTAATGGATTATAAACTGAAAAAATACTGGCCCCTCAGCACTGAAACAGCAATGATAAAAAATTCAACACATACTAGTGTACAAACTTTTATTTAAACACTTTCATCCTCAGACTTCTTCAGAACTTATGTAAGTGTTGAATTTTTTATCATTGCTTTTTCAGTGCTGATGGGCCAGAATTTTTTCAGTTTGTGGTCTTTGATTATACTGGTTTGAGTTCCTTTTAGTAATGGATTATAAAAGAAATGTAAGTTATAAATGGGTTAGTGAACACACATCATGTTTACACAATAGTTAAAAAAGAGATATTCTGACATTATTTTAATATAATATCTAAAGGACAATTATACCAGTTTTACAGATTATTTCAAGATTACAAAGACTTTGATTTTAGAATTTGCCCTAAGCATGAATATTGATTTAACATGTATAATCAAGCAAACCAATAACTAAAGCAAAGGTACATGCCAAATTATAAGTAATACATTACCTGATGGTCTCAAACTCATCAATGAATGGAGCTGTGGGCAGCAGCACCGACTCTACATGGTGCCGTATAGGGGGAAGAGTTGTACAGACCAACTGCTTTGGGCATCTACTGTGGTGCTCAGTATCCTCAAGATAGGAGAACACGGATCACAGACTGCATGCCATGGCAGGATTAGCCACTCAATGGTGTAAAATATGGCTCTAGGTGGTTCGGTCATGTTGATTAATGTCACCAAAAATGGGCTTGGATAGTTACCGGTGAAAAGTGGGTTGACGACCTGGCCTACTCTAACCCACGCCAGGGGCCTTTGCTAATGGTGGGAGGGGTATATGTGCCCCTATTGGCCAGTATGTGCCCACCATAAAAAGCCTAGCAGCCCTGGATCAATAAGCTACTGGCTGGCCAGTGTCTATTTGCCCAGCCTGGGTTACCTGGGATAGCTCTGTTGAGCAAACGCTGGATGTAAAACCAACCAACCTGCCCAACATGAACTCAGAATTGCTACACTTAATGTAGGTTCACTGACAGGATGCAGCTTGGAAGTGGGTAACATGATGATATGGAGGAGGCCGGGCATCCTATGTATATAAGAGATGAGATGGAATGGCAGTGCAGTAAAACCACTTGGCTTGGGATCCAGAGTCTACTACTCAGGTTGAGGGTAGGCTAGAAATGGTGCAGGAATTGTGGTGAGAGAAAAGCTTCAGAAGGCAGCAAGGGATATCATCAGAATTAATGACAGACTCCTGGCAGTCAGATTCCAGTGTAATGATAGGGCAGTATTCATAATCTCAGCCTATGCCCCACACCAGGGTTGTGATAGTGAGGAAAAGAGTTCATTCAGACAGCAGTTGCAGGACCTACTAGATAAAACAGGAGAACATGAATTGGTGTTGATAATGGGTGACTTGAATGCACATATTGGGGCAGACAGAACAGGATATAAGGACTGCCTGGATCCACATGGGTGGGGCAACTAGAATAAAGAAAGAGAAGCCATTCTAAACTTCTGTTTGGCAAATGGCTTGATAGTAGCCAACACATGGTTCAGAAAGAGAGACAGTCACAAGATCACATACAAGAGCAGCCAACATGCAACTCGGGTAGACTTCCTCCTAATAAGGAAAAGGCACTGGGGTAGAATCCATGATTGCAAAGTCATCCCCTGTGAAACAGTCAGCCCACATCATAAACCACTAGTTGCCACAATCAGCTACAATCAGTGGTCAGAGAAGGCTCTAAGGTCAGCAGAGACCAGGCTGAAGACCTGGAAGTTGACTGGAGAAAAAGTGCAACAGTTCAAGGAATTATTCAGGGCTCTAGCACCCCAAAGAAGAGGAGGAAATAGGTGGAATTGAAGAAAAATGGCAACACCTAAAACAGCATGTGTTAGGACTACAGAAAAGATATGTGGCTGAGCCAGGTATGGAAATAAGGTACATAAGGAAAGCTGGTGGTGGAATGCAGAAGTCCAGGAAGTCATCAAAAGAAAGAAGGAGTGGGAGATATAAAAGACTGACCAGGCTAGGAAGGACTACTGGTTGGCTAACAAAGAATTTAAAAAAGAAGTTCCAATAGCAAAGGACAAGGTATCGGAGGCACTGTACCAACTTCTGAAAAGTGACTCAATAAGAGGCATAAAGAAACTATATCAGGTTGCAAGGCAAAGACAGAAAGATAAAGAAGATAGTCAGACACCCTTCATAAAGGATGCCAGTAACAACCTGCTCACCAGTCCAGAGGGCATCAAAGGCAGATGGAAGGAATATCTCCAGCAGCTTTTGAATGAAGAAAACCCCACAGAAGCTGTACTGCCCCAGAAACAGCCTATGATGAGAGAAGAAGAGGAGCCCATCCTGGAAGAAGTAAGAACAGCACTAAGGAAGATGAAGTCAGGGAAAGCAGCAGGCTCAGATGAGGTTACAGCAGATATGATAAAAATGCTGGGTGAGATAGGGGAGAAATGGATCCTGGGGGTACTAATAGTGTGGAGAGAAAGGCGTATCCCAGATGACTGGAGAATAAGCATACTCATGCCAGTGTACAAGAACAAAGGGGACATCTACAACTGTGGGCAGTACAGAGGCATCAAACACCTGTCACATTGCATGAAAGTTCTGGAGAGGGTGATTGATAAATGGATATGCAGAGTAGTAGAATGTAAGATGGGAGATGAGCAGTTTGGATTCAGATCAGGATGCAGCACAATTGACCTGATGTTTGCACTGAGACAGATACTTGAGAAGAGGCTAGAGATGAGGAGAGAGTCCAACTGGGAATTCCCAGACTTGGAGAAAGCATATGACAAGGTCCCAAGAAAGATGATCTGGGCAGTACTGTGGTGGTTTGAAGTCCCAGAAACATTGGTAGAATTAGTGTAGGCTATGTACAAGGACACAATGACTCAAATATGAACACTGTTCGGCCTCACAGAGGGGTTCCCAGTGGGAGTGGGTGTACATCAGGATTCAGCTCTGAGCCCACTGCTGTTCATACTGGTGATGGACTACATTAGCAAACAGGTTGGAAAGGAGGGATCAACAAATCTGCTGTATGCAGATGATGTGGCAGTGCAGGTAGACTCTGAGATAAAACGTCAGCAAAGGATAGGAGAATGGAATGCAAATCTGAAGGCACATGGGATGAAACTAAACACAGATAAGATGATAATAATGGCAGCAAACTTGGGAAATCAGAAGAAGCTGAGAATAGAGATAGAAGGGAAGATAGTGGAACATGTAAATAGCTTCAAGTATCTGAGAAGGGTAGTCTGAATGACAAGGTCAAATCTATAATCAGAGGGGCTGCAGCCAACTGGCATAGAGTAGCAGGTGTAGTCTATGACAAAAGAATGCCAAAGAAGCGGAAAAGTAAGGTGTACAAGACAGTGGTGCGACCAGTACTACTGTATGGTACAGAAACCTGGGCAGTAAAGGCAGAACAGTTGAAGAAGCTAGAGGTGATGGAAATGAAGTGCCTGAGAAAGGTCATAGGATGCACACTGTGGGACAGGCAAAGAAATGCGGACATAAGAGCAGAAGCTAAAGTAGCTCCAATTGCAGAAAAGATCAGAGAACAGATTACGATGGTTTGGGCACATGCAGAAAAGCAGAAGACAATCTGGTGAGGAAGATTTGGGACAGACAGGAAGAAGGTAAGAGGAAACGAGTATGTCCAGCAAAGAGCTGGATGGATTGTGTGAAAGAAAATCTGCAGCAGTCAGGCATGAGTGTTGAAGAAGGCAGGAGTGTGGCACTGAATCGAGAGAGTTGGTGACAGTTAACTTGATACCCTGACTCCATGTAGAAAAATGTGAAAAAAGGGGGCTGATGATGATGATGATTACCTGATGGGATAAATTTTAATTTTCAGCGGACATATCCTGTACTATTTATATTAGCGTAGATCTAACTGATAAGATTTGATCATTGATAAGTGCATGTCTAAATAACATTTTGGTGGGGAAAAAAAGCACAATTTAGCATTTGATAACTGAAGTATTTGAAATAATATTTTGGCATTCTGTCTTAAAAAATCAGTAGTTGACAACATTATGTAAGTTCAATGTATCTTTTAAATTTTTCTTGTAAGTTATTAAGTATAGCAAAACAA
Source organism: Protopterus annectens (assembly GCF_019279795.1). Lineage (NCBI taxonomy): Eukaryota > Metazoa > Chordata > Ceratodontiformes > Protopteridae > Protopterus > Protopterus annectens. The sequence goes on from NC_056751.1 coordinate 597,531,516, forward strand.
GATCAAGTTAAGCACCAGCCACCCTTTTGGGTAAATGGATACTATGTTTTAACCTTTATGCATTTAGCACAGGAGTTGTTGATTTAGGCATTTTTAAGGTATGTTTTTGTTACTGCAACTAGAAGTCTGGTTGACACACACAATAGCTGGCATTGTTCAGTATGTAAAAAAGTGCTGATACATCAAGGAAAGAGAAGAAACAGTTTATGATGATATGCTGAATAACTGCTTTTCTGATTACTTTACGTTAGTACTTACAGTCTGAATGGAAAAATACTAGAAAGGTCTAGTAAGTTGGCAACATGTGCCTGGCTTCATAAGAAGGCCCTCCTTTTTGATAAAAGTGGACAGCATCATTAGTTGTAAAAATAATTAGGTCATTAAAGGCGGTCTTTAGTTGCATGATTATAAAAGAGAATGGACATCCTGCTGTGCAGGAAGAAAATTATTATGCTTTCAGATGTAATCTGCTTTACTGGTATTAAAGAATTACAAAGATGCTTATTATTTATTACATTTTACAATGTACTTTTAAGTGATGCTATCAATGGCAAATCTTAAGAAGCAGTGTTATGAATGAGACTCCAACAGAGTTACAGTGAGCTGGGAATTATTGTGTGACCAAGATTTTGTGATAGCCTTTACAGGAGGCTACACTGTAGGAATAAAAAACTAACTGGAGAGACACATAGGACTATACGGTTGGGAAAACTCTGTACTTGCAACCATGTCATGAGTTTACAAGCTCAGACATATTATTTAAATAGTGCTCTAAAATTTCATTGGATCATAGGGGTTACTAGGCTGTTGGCCCTGATGCCCTTATAAGGCTAGCCAAGAGTTTAGCCCATGTTTAGACAAATCAGCACCCACTACCCCTGTCCAGCAGGGACATGGGTGGAATCCCAGCGGTATATTTTCTGTTTCCCATCCATTTATCCAGGTTGCGCTTAAAAAGGGGTAAAGAGGTACTTTGCTTGATGTGGAGAGGGAGTCTATTCCATAGATGGGGGAGTCTCTGGGACACAAATCTGTCCTGCCAACAAGTCTTGTTGATGTTACAGACCAGGTTGAGGCCACACATGCGGGTTACTCGAGTAGAACTTGACTTGCAGATATGTAGCAGTCCCATCAAGATGGGATCCTAATGCATTTTATACAGGATACTGTTGTAATAACATTTAGGATATATTAAAAATGCACATTGATGCAAGGAGCACACCCCTTGACTACATCATTACAGTCAATGCCTTTGAGGACAGTAGCTGGGTATCAAAAATATGAGTCCAGGGCAGGACACAAAGCTCTCTTTAGACAGGTGTGTAGGTTGAGTGGTTGGTAAAATAGCAGTATCTGATTATTATTTTTTAAATATCATACTAATTTTTTTGGTTAGATGAACTCTTCTTCATCTTTTCATATTCTGACAAAGGGCAGTGTGTCATAATTAACAATAGGATAAGTAAGAATACACTTTAGCAGGCAGATTTGCACATGTTTGAGAATGCAACTTAGGATTTTTTCTTGTTAGTCATCAAAGGGAAAGAAGCAGCTGCACAGATGTCCTGAGAGAAGACTAGTGAAGTTGCTCATGAAAGGAACCAGAACCCAGGAAGAGAAAGACCAATAGGAAATAATACATGAAGGATGAAAGTTTGTGAGATGTGGAAGAGCAAATACAGAAACAACAGTAGTAAACTAGGCTTGCAATAGTGGGTAGGCAGGTTGAACTGAACAAGGAAAGATAAGTGGAACAGTCAACTTGGAGGGAGAGCAAAGCTCTGAGGCAGATGTGTATAAATGCTATAGACACTTTCATGGCAGCTTGCCATAAGGTGGAGAAATAATAAAAATGGAATAGAAGAGTCAGAGAAGATGGTTATCAATACAGGAAAGATAGTGAAGTCTTGAGGATTGATAACCTCAGTTTCAGGTTAATTAGGGCCTGTGTTAGCATCTGTTTATTTGGTACAAATGTTCCTGGTAGGAGGGTTAAACTTCATTATTTGAAGATGTACACTGATATGTTTGTATCAAGTTAACAGATTATGGGGGTGCTCTGAGGGTGTGTTTGATTTTTTGTTTGAGGGTTTTTATTAAAACAAAAAGTATTGTAAAATGTAACATAGGTTTCAATATTGATGATAAGAAAAGTGTATAAAGGATTGACCTGCCAAACATTAATGGGTTCATGTATCACAAAAGCTGAAAATAGACATTTTAAAACCTGACATAAAAAATAGGTGAAAGTAATAACTTCTTACCAAAATGGTGACATTTTCCATATTATCTTGGAATGTGAATGGTCTCACAGCTACAGACAAATGCAGACTATATATATATATATATATATATATATATATATATATATATATATATATAGGTTCATAGGTTCATACTAGACTCCTAGGGCATTTATAAGCCTAGCCAGAGTGTGTTTGGCTTTCGCCACCCATTTTAAATGAATTTTGCTATGCCCTTTTTCGAGGTTAGTATACTGTGCCTCTGTCTAACAGTGACACAGAAGTGATACCCAGGGTAAACCTACGATCTCCCATCAACTCATCAAGATTCCTCTTGAAGAGAGTCAATGAGGGACTCTGCCTAACCTGGACTGGGATTTTATTCCAGAGTGAAGGGAGCCTCTGGGTTATGAATCTGTCCCTCCAGCATGTCCTATTTATTTCAGTTCTGAGGTTCAAGTCTCTCAAGCGCGTAGCTCATTGGGATTTGGATTTTCTGAGGTGCAGCATGTCCATTAATTCCGGGTTGGACATGGCTTTATACGTCAGGCACAGATTGTCTCTGAGCAGGCGGTATGCCACTGAGTAGAGCTGGAGTTTCTTTAACCGGGCAGCATATGGCATCTGTTTGAGCCCTTTGATCCTCTTTGTGAGGTACTTTTGGGGTCTTTCCAGTTGCTGCAGGTGTCTGGTAAGGTACATCCCAAAAGGGGCATTGTACTCAATTATGGGCCTGATGAGGGATGAGTAAAGAGGCACGATGACCTCCCCTGATCTAGATGTGAATCCCTTCATGATTAGGTGGGCTATATAAAATGTTTTTCTAACTACTTTGGCCACGAGATTTTCAAATGAGAGATTGCTATCAACTTGGGTCCCCATGTCCCTAATTACTTCTTCCATACTTAATGGATTACCACCTATGTGGTAATTTGTGGGCACTTTATTTTTAACAAAGAGGATGACTGTACACTTTTTGGCATTTAGCTTGAGGCCATGGCTCTGGCACCAGTTGTCTGTTTCTATGAGGCCCTTTTGTAGGATGCTTGTGTTGGCTGGAGAGTCGATTATGGTGCCTAGTTTGTAGTCATCTGCAAACTTGGTCAGCCACAGTCCTTCCATGTTGGCCTGTACCTCCGAGAAATATATACCGAACAAGAGAGATCCCAGGTCTGAGCCTTGTGGGATGCCACTTGTAACTGGTTTGGAGTCTGACATGGCTCCAGCAATTCTAACCATGTGGGTTCTGTCTTTGAGCCAGTTTACAACCCATCTAGTGACATAGGGGTTTATATTTAAGCTGGTGAGCTTATCTATAATGCCTGAGTGGGGTATTGTATCGAAGGCTTTTGCGAGTTCCAGGTAGGCTGTGTGGACCACCTTCCCCTCGTCAATGGCCTTGGTGACTGTTTCAAAGAAATCAACCAGGTTTAAGAGGCAGGATCTGCCCTTAACAAAGCCAAACTGGGTAGGATCCAGTGTCTGTAGGTCCCCAATATATTTATTTATGAGGTCCTTGATGATCCTTTCCATAGCTTTGCAGACCAAGCTCGTCAGGCTTATGGGGCAATAGTTTCCAGGATCCGTTGAGGCACCACCTTTGTGGAGAGGGACCACTGTTGCTGTACGCCACTCTTTGGGTACATATCCTGTAGTAAGGCTGAGATTGAACAGTAGTTTTATGTTTGGGTTTAGCTCTTCTTGGAGTTCATGTAGGACGCAGCCTGGGACACCATCTGGTCCCATTGATGCTGTGTTTTTTGCTTTGGAGAGGGCAGCTCTTACCTGGGCATCTGAGATGTCAGGGGGGCAGCACTCTGCTGGGATAGATATTTGCCCTTTTGGTGGGGAGGGGGGGTTTGCGCTGAACCTGTCAGCTAGGATGTTGGCAATGTCTGTGGGTTCGTGTATTTTTGTCATTTTGGACTAATTCTGAGCATATCTGGGAATTCCCACCCAGGTTCCTAACATAACTAAAGAAAGCCTTGTGATTATCCTTAGTGTCCTGTGCAATTTTTCTCTCGAAGCTGGCCTTAGACGCTTTTATGAGTGCCCGTAGTTTTTTGCTAATACTGATCAGAGATGCCTTCCCTTTTGGGATTTTGCTCTATCATGTAGTAGCTTCCTCCTTCTGTTGTATAGTTTGTTTATGGCTGGGGTCCACCAGACAGGACGCCTGCCTTTGGAGGATTGGGTCTTGGTTTTATTTGGGATTGCATGATCCATGCATTCCTGAAGGTGTTCATAGAATGCGTTTATAAAGGATTCTGCGGTCTGGGCCGTATTTTCCACAGGCCCAGGGGCTTTGAAGGATTCCACCTTGGTTTTGAGGAGTGTGAAATTTGCTTTAGAGAAGTTTTTCACTGTGGTTTTCTGGGCAGGGGGTGGGGTCGGGATGTGAATATCCAGTGAGATTAGTTTATGGTCTGATCTTACCAGTGAGGGATACACTTTTGGTCTGGAGCATAGAGCCCCCATGTTGGTGATGATCAGGTCCAGTATGTTTTTTCTCCTCTTGTGGGAGTGGTAACAAGTTGTTCCATAGCATTTGAGTTTATAAATTCTAGGAACCTTTGGGCTAGGGTGTTGGAGCTAGAGTAATGCTCCCAGTCTATGTTTGGGTAGTTGAAGTCGCCCAATATAATGGTGTTTGGAGATATATATATATATATATATATATATATATAGAGAGAGAGAGAGAGAGAGAGAGACAGAGAGAGCAATGTTAAAGGAGACACATTAGGAAAGAAGTGAGCATGTGAATTTGATAAAGAAAGGAGTTCAGTATGGATATCCTACAGAATATCAGGAGTAGAGGACAAGAGGAGTGCTTATATTAATTACTAGTAAGGCTCTCCAGTAGTGATAGAAGATAGATTTGTAGTAGTAAGGGGCTGCTGGCAATGCATGAGGATTATCTTGACTTTTGCCTCTGATTCCTCATATATCCTTCTAATTAACCTCATTATTGTATCAGGAAATGCACCTAAAACTGCTTTTATGGAGCTTACAAAGTTTTGGTAGAAATAATCAGCTTTCACCAGGGAATATTACTTATAGGTGGGGACTGGAATTTGATTTGCAGCAATGAACATGTGTCTATGAGTCCTAGAAGGAAAAATAAAACAAAAGCAGGTAGATTTTTGAAGAAATTTATGAAAATATTTGGTATGAAAGATGTGAGTTCAGTAGTAGGAATTCAGAAAGAATGTACATATTATTTCTCCCACGGTACAATAACTGGTCTAGACTAGACAGAAATTATATTTCACAGGAATATGTGCATTTAATTGAGAACTTTGACACATATCCGACAACTATTTCAGATTATGTGCCAATAATTTCTAAAATAAAATGCAGGTTAATTAAGTAAAGATAAAACACTGGTCCTTCTAAATCAACCTGTTAAAAAGAGGATTTTAAGGAATGGGTAGTAAAAATCAACAGGGAGTTATTAGGGAAGATAGAAAGTAAAATATCCAGATACTGCAGTGTTATCAGAGATATTTCAGAAATGTTATGAAAATTTGTATAAAGCAGAGAAGTAGGGAAATCAAAAAAAGCACACATTGAAATAATTATGGAAGGCTTGAATATACCAAGGTTGGAGGTAGATGAGCTTCAAAACTAACAGTTAAAACAGGAGGTGATGAGATAGAAATGGTGATATATAACCAACTTGCAGGAAAGTCTTCAGGAATAGATAGTATTTCAGTGGAAGTTTGGAAACTAGGAGGGAAGAAAGTGATAAAGATCTAGAAGGTTTTGTTTAACCATGGTTTAGAAGGAGGGGAGGCATCAACATCATTGAACTCAGTTACACATTCATTTTGAATATTAAATCTCTACAGAAGTGTATTGTACTCCAGCAGGACCATCAGGGATTCTGAGACCTTGGCCTCCTGCAGTTGATTCTGATGTAGTCCCCAGTTTGTCAGGGATGAAAGCGCTCAATTTGATTGTTCTTTAAAGTGTGGTGTGGAAATCTATTTGTCCTCCATTGTGTGCAATTCCTTCTACTTTAGACTTAAAACATTCCAAACAAATGAAGTCAGGTAGTCAGATAAAGGCTGGAATACCACCAAACAGTAAAATGTACAAAAAAAAAAAAAAAACTGGAGCTCTGGACACCACAGATTAAAACTTTAATAAACTTTATTAAAAAAGGTAAGTGCTTTCGTTGAAAACAAATCCGCTTCGTCCGATCATATAAAAAGTTACACAAACCACACACACACACACACACACACACATATATATATATATATATATATATATATATATATATATATATATATATATAAAATTTCAGAAAAACATTCTCCAATAAAAACGCTCTTCCAATCTAAAAACACAGCCCACTGGAGGAAGGAACTGGCCAGTAAAGATGTGCTGTAACAACACACCCTTTTAGAAACATGAATATTAAAACAGTGACATGGAAAACTTATCAGAACCAGTAGTATCTTGAAAAGGGTACACACCTTTCTGACATTTCAATATTAATGTTAAAGGGGACAAAACTTAAGAACTGGCTTCAAAGACACATGCTCATTCAGCCCTGGAAATACATTTCCTTTCAAAAGAAGTATCCATTTCATTTCTTTCTTTTCAGTGCTATTCTTAAAGTCTCCATTCCTCAAATTTTCAGACACTAGTTCTAATACATAAAACTTAAATCTGTGCCTACTCCCATTCTCTATAACATGTTGAGATAATGCACTTGTACTCTTCTGATTACGTATGTCCCCCACATGTTCTAGAAGCCTTTCTTTAAACATTATATTGGTCTCCCCAATATAGAAAGCTTCACACACTGTGCATTTAGCGTAATATATTACATTCTTGGTCTTACGATCAGCATAAAAATCAAAACTAATTTCTTGCTTAGTTTGTGAGTGTACCAGAGAGGTACAACTTCAAATATATTGACAAGCCTTACATAGTCTACACCGAAATGTCCCATTATCTAGCTGATGCAACAAAAGGACTCTGTTCAAAATTCTGATAACATAACTATCACTTCAGTGACAAGTTATTTCTAAATGAGGACAGGGGTTTGTCATCTAAAACTCTCTTGAGATCTGAATTGACCAATAAAAGTGGCCAATATTTCTTAATAGCCTCACCAAACAGTAAAATGTAAAAGAAAACCTGGATAGCATCATGCGTGATAGTATTTTTTTTAGTATAATTATGGTGAATCCCATGAATCAGTAGTTGATGACAGCGTTCACAGCAGGCTTTATTGTGGGGAAGAAAACCAAACTGGAAAGACAAATATGAGTACACAGTGGGGAAAAACTCTTCACTTGCAGCTATAGCATAGGTTTACAAACAAAGACTTAGGCTTTACAAAGTGCTCTAAAATTTCTAAAATGTTTTAGACAGGAGTCTGCCATAATAACACCCAAGGTATATTTGCAATGCTTATATTGATGCAAGGAGTAGCCCTTGACTAATTCCTTACAGACTGCATCCTTGAGGAGTACTTCAAGGCTGGACACAAAGGTCCTTCAGCTTTTTCTATGGACAGATGTGTAGCTTGTGTGATCAACACAACAATAATATATTGATGTAAGGAACACCCTTTAAATAATTCCTTACAGTTAGCATATTTCAGAATGGTAGTCTGGAATAAAGGATGTGAGTTCAGGGCAGGACAATTGGGATGTATTTATAATATTTACATTGATGCTTTGACTAATTTCTTAGCATCCTTGAGGACAGTAGCTGGGAATTAAGGATGCAAATTTAGGTCAGGACACAAAGATGCTTCAGTTTTTTCTATGGATAGCTATGTAGGTTGAGTTTGAGTAGCCAACAGAATAGAGATATAGTCTATTTGGAGTGGAAGGGGGTGATGGAAGGAGTAATAAGGAAAGAGGGGAGGCACAATTGTCAGGATGGATAATGAGAGAAATTGTGAAGGGATGAAAAAGATGAGAGATGGAACCGTACAGAAGGGAGACTGCAAATGGATGGATAAGGAAAATAGCAGGATGATGGGAGGGAATGCATGCTGTGGGACAGACAAAGAGGTGCTGACATCAGAGCAGAAGATAAAATAGCTTCAGTTGCAGAGAGGGTCAAACAGAACAGATTATGGTGGTTCATGCACATGTGCTGGACAGCAGAAGATGATTTGGAAGAGACAGGAGAGAAAAGACCAGAGGAAGTCAGGCATGACTGTTAAAAAAGGTAGCAGAGTGGCATTGAATCAAGATAGATAGAGAGAGAGAGAGAGAGAGAGCGCGAGATAGAGAGAGATGGTGACAGTTGATGCACCACTGTAATCCCATGTAGAAAATGGGAAAAAGGGGGTTGATGATGAAGATTTCTAGTTCATTAATATGTTTGGATTTGTAAGTAAAAAGGGGGCATAGTATTAAATAATGAGTCTGATAAGGGAAGAGTAAAGAAGTAGAATGACTATAGGATTTTCAAGATATTCCCTTGGAAATTAACTGGGACAGATAATAGGATTTCCTGACTATGACTGAATCTTGTATTTATTTATTTATTTTATTTATTTTACACTTGTTGACCAGGATAGTCCGTTTGGGTGTGAGCCCATTTTCAGCAATCAAATGAGAGAAAGTTGCCCACATAAGTACCCAAGTGTCTTACAACTGTATATGTGTGAAAGGAAGTACCATTTATATTATATGATATGAAATCAACTGCATTGTGTTAATTTGCAAATACACCCAGGCACTGTAAAAATTAATCAACTTACCAAACCCACTAGTATATATTTTACATGGTGGCTTCAACCCCAACACCATCCTGCATTGGGGCTTCATCCCCACTCCCACTTACTTAAATGCACTACCTAATACTACAAATGAATGTAACCATAAGCTAAAAAAAATCAAATGGAAGTAGCCACACCATGTAGATGACATGGTACAGTTTTCCTCTTTGTTCTGGTACCATGACCATTCACCTTCTGGGAAGTTGAGTGTAGTCTACACGGTGTGGCTGCTTCCTTTTGAATTTTTTTTTTTGTTTGTTTGTTTTTCAGCTTAAATGCACTACCTTCATGGTAACACAATTGTGACCAAACCAGTAACTGTTAGACTGTACTCAACAGCATGTGATCAGCTATAGCATCACATGACAAAAATAGTGCTCAGTGCATCAGGCAACAGCATCTACAGTTGACCAAAGCAGTCCTCCATAAACTAAACTGAGATCAGACTGTGCACATGGTGACAAAGGAGGGCAGACAGTTATAATGGATAAAGAGAAATATGATGCTAAAATGAATGAATTGTTGAGTGACACCATATTTTATCAAAATATTTCTCCTTTGCAGGTGAAACAAATGATAGAAAGAGTGCATAAGGAATTTAGAAATCTAGAGAATAAGGGATTAATAGACAGTAATCTTTTGAAATACTTTATAATACAAAATCCTAGTACACCTATTATCCAAGGACTTCCGAAAGTGCACAAGTGTAAAGAGAACCCCGCTTTGAGACCCATTGTGGCAGGAAAGGATTGGTGCACAGAATCTGTTTCTATTTTTATAGACAAGAATTTGAAAGGTTTATTAGGGAAGTCAATTTATATTTTGAAAGATACAGAGCATTTCATCAAGGATTTGTGCAAATTTACTAGGGAGGGGCACTCATTAGAATCAGTTATTTTGGTTACACTTGATGTGGTGTCCCTCTTTACAGTTATCCCAAATTATTTTGGTATTGGTAGCATTGTGAAATTATTAGATAAAGATGGTAGTTACGCACAAGAAAGCATAGAGTTAATACAAATTCTTTTGAGATTAGTACTAGAAAATAACATTTTTCTGTTTAGGGACAGGATATACTGGCAACGGAGTTGCGTTGTGATGGGGACATCATGCGCCAATAGTTATGCAAATGCAATAATGTCAGTACGGGAAATAGAAAATGTGGAGAATGGCCCTTATAAACAGAATGTATTGTTTTTCAGGAGATTTGTGGATTACCTCTTCCTAATTTGGAAGGAGTCGGTGGAATACTTGTTGGATTTTTTAGCATATATAAATAAATCTACACCATTCCTTACATTTACATTGAATTGGTCTTACACAGAGATCAACTTCCTTGACATTAGTATAAGGAAGGGAGAGGATGGAGTGACAGTACTAGCATGTATAGGAAGGAATGTCATGTCAACAAATTACTGAGTAAAGGTAGTATGCATCCTAAATATGTGTTTAAAAATGTTGCACATAACCAACTATACAGAGCGTCAAGACTTAATATGAAACAGGATGATTTTGAACAACAAGTGGAAGGGACTGGGTTAGAACTGGTAGAAAGTGGTTATGATCAGGATGAGGTATCGAAAGATATGATGAAAATACAAGAATTAAGGAACACAAGAGCAAAGCCATATTTTTCAGAATCACTCCATGATACCAGAGTGAATCAACAAAATAGTAAGTTAAGAATGTGTATGAGATATTCCAGAGATGTAAGGAAATATGCGGAGGTTGTTAGTACACATTGGAATCTCCTGACTTCAGACAGGCAGGTGGGTAGGTTTATAGACTCGCATCCCCAGTTTACGTTTAAAAATAAAACATATTTAAAAAGAAGGTTATGCACAATGAGAGAACTGTTTGATCAGGTTGATGGCATAGGGACTAAATCATGTAAGAGCTGCCAATACTGCAAATTAAGTAATATGGGGACAGAGTTCAAGCATCCAGACACTCAGGAGACATTTCACCTGTGGGTGAGTGCAACTTGTAATACAACCCATGTAGTCTTTGTGCCAGTTATGTAATAAATTTTATGTTGGTAAGACTGATAGGCAACTGAAAGATAGAATAAGGGAGCACATATACCACATTAAAAAGAAAAGTATGTTTAATGCCCTTGCAAAACATATTTCAGAGACCAATGAGAGACATAGTTTTAAATTCATGGTCTTAGGTAGATGTAAAGAAAATAAGAGGGGAGGTGATATAAGAGCTAGAACTGAAGAATTGGAAGCCAATTGGATCGTTAGGTTGAGGGCTGATGTGGGACATGGACTGAATGACCATGTACCCCTAAGACCCATTTTAAAAAACAGACCATTATGCAGGTGATTTTAAGCATTATCAACTTTATATTATGTTTATATATTAAATTGCATTTTTTGCATTTTTGTATCAAATCTTTATACAGACACACACATATATATATATATATATATATATATATATATATATATATATATGTATATTATGTGTGTTTTAATATTTAGGACTATATTTCAGTATTTTGATATTTTAGAAGGTACTTTTTTTGAAATCATTAATTGATGGAGTCATGTGATGTATGGTGTTAGTTTAAAGCAGGTGATTTATTAGCAGTATGGATACACATGAAGAAGCATTTGTGAAAGAGCTTGTGTACTGTGTGAATAAACAGCTGTAGTTCCTGAAGGAACTGGAGCCTTGTCTTTGCTATTGTTTTGTCATTGGATTTCTAGTTTTCTATTGCAAAGACACCTGGAGTTTGTTGGGTTTTTTTCCTTGTTGTTAAAGCCTCTATATGTCCAACTGATCCAAAGAACAAATTCCAGTACTTAACAAGAACTCCATGAACCTTTGTTGCCATAGGATTGCAATTACAAACAATAGCCCTACAAAGATCATTGTTGTCACTCTTCACCTGCTGTGTTTTCAAGGTGGCAGAAACCTAATCAGGGGCTTATATGTTGTATATCAAATAACGAGTATCTCATCTTTAAACCTTTGTATTAATTCAACCAGGTACCCATATCCAGGAACATATCACATCTGCAACTCACTCAAAAAGACTGCATCATCTGACACCAAGTTGGATAGACATATCATGTGACCTTTAACAATATTACTTTTACGCCAACATGGATGTTGGCTCCTAAAGTGCAAAAATCTATTAGAAAATGTTTCCTTATGAGAGATCGTGTAATCATACAAACCTCCAAAAAATGAATTTTAGTAGGACCGAAGTCTACCTTAAATTGTATAAATGAGGTTGAGTTATTGATAAAACCTACAAATTCATTGATCTCCCCCCTTCAGAGCCCCACCAAATAAAAAAAAACATATCATCCAAAAATTCCAGATAGGTAAGCGTGTGGTGACAGTAATTAGATTAAAATATAAATAACTTTTCGCACCATCACAAAACTATATTGGCAAAAATAGGAGCAGCTGCAGCTCCCATAGACAGTCCTGTGATCTGTTTGTAATATTCATGTTCAAAGAAAACATTGTTGTCTGATAAAACCAACTGCATAAATTGTACAATAACCAAAACCTCATTTTGCAATAAACTGGTCCCCTTAAATAATGCTTCTTGAAAACAACCCATTCCTACCTCGTGTGGGATTACTAAAAATAAATCCTTCACATCCAGAAACACAAAAAATGCTATATCTATATTTTCAACCCTGGCCATTATACTTAAAAATGTCAGGAATCCCTCAAAACATGTGGTTTGTCATCAAAGAAATTCCTTAATATTGTATCCCCAAACTTTGATATGAGTTGTGAAATCAGTAAGAGTGTTGGAAATTCATAGAGGAACCTTTTGTGCCATGGGAGTGAAAGTGTATACACTGCTGCCACTCCATCACCTTACAAATGAGTTGCTCCCACAGTGCCTCACTTCCTGATGACCCTAGCTATACATGTCCTCTGAATCTCTATATTCAATAGAGGACTTACGGAATGACTAAGAGTATCTGCCAGCTGGCATTTGGCATGTTGAAGAACAGAAAATTGAAATGAGCTGTTTATTGGCACTAGTTAAGTTAAAAGAGCTGCTACAATAATGCTTGAAAATTATCAACAGCATTGAAGTCAGAATGCAAGTCAGAGAGGGACAATAAATACTCAAGTATAATGATGAAATTAAGCTAGAAGCAGGTGCTGCATTTAATATTATGTCTAAATATAGTTTTGAAACATTAATGCTAAGAGACTGGGCAAATAAAACTTTGTGTCCTTTGGTAATATATCTAGGGGACCAAATAAAGACCCTTTGTCAAAATCTACAGACATGTAAAAATAAAATAAAGTATATAAGGTCTTGCTTCAGATTGTAACAGTTGGTGTTAACTCGCCTATAATTTTGTGTCATCTGTCTTCTGAGAAATGCTATATTACATTTGTAGTATGTCTGTGATACATGCTTCAAGAACTGTACCACAAGCTTGCAGGAATAGAATTGAGCATAGACTGAAGTGAGTGGAAAGCTTAGGTGTCATTATGAAACAATTACAGGTAACAGAATGAGTGAATACAATGACTGCTCTTGTAAATAAATATAATATTTGCGTTAGTGTTTCTCTACAATATCTGACTATATCATTGACTACTGTTTACAGTTGAAGAAGGAACTGCTTCATTTGTTTATGTACCTCACTATCATCAGTGAGAAATGTTAAATTATTTTCAGTAGTAGATGCAAATCAAAGATTCTAGGAGATACTGCCTGATTATGAAAGCTCCACAATACTACATTTAATGTGCCATTTGGAAAGCACAGATTCTTTAAGCTGCCCATTCAGTACTTCATCAGTAGTTCATCATATTCCAGAGAGCAGTTGCCCAAGTAACTGAATGCATCAGGAGAGTTGCATACATAAGATGAGCATGGAAAGAGATGGATAAAACTGCTGATTAAAGACAGTATAATTCCAAGTAAGATATGAACAAATTTAAAATATAAACTGCAGGTCTGAAATACATATGTCATATTTTAATGCTAGAGGGACTGAAGCTGGATGCAGAAAAAAAGTCACAACCATTGTGCAAATGCCAAAGCTAAAAGACAAGTGTGTATTACATAGATTGTAGGAGTTATAGTATTTTGCAAAGTTTATACATAATATGTCTGAGGTAAATGAAAGTGTTCAGAGCAAAACACAGCATGAGGTGCTGGCAAGAAAAAAAATACTTGAAATACAGGATAAACCAAATCCAGTAGCATCAATGTTAAAAACAGCATGGTGTGAATGCCAGCTATCTCACTTTCAAGAAAAAAATAGGTTGTGTCCAGGGCTTCATGTCCAAAGTTAACACAATGATATTCCCAATCAACTGAGATGGTACATAAACCACAATTAGGAATACTAGACTGCAAAAAACAGTGAGAGTTATAGTGCATTGGACAAGAATGTTGACTCAGTTCAGGTAGAATAATGGAACATTTAGGAGACATTAGGAATGAGAGGCTTGATAGTCCGGTGGCCAGTCATTTCCATAAACAACATGGAGGAATGTTGAAAGACCTGATATTTAGTGTCTTAGCCAAGCCTTATGGCTTGGTGGGGGGGGGCAGATCATAGTTTTCAAAAGAGGTTAATAAACATGGAATCGAATTTTATTATTAATTTCAATACTTTGTATCCAAATGGAATGAATTTAGAAATGTAAATATGTTTTCAATGAATGTCAGGGTTGATAAGAAAGTGAATATATGATGTGTATTAAAATAAATTTAGGAATTTAGTTATTTTGTAATGCGGTTTTATATGGCTTCATATGGCTTTAAAAAATCTTTTCTGAAGAAAAAAATGTTAATTGATTAACTGATGTTAATTAATTATGCGATTGGTGGTGTATATATACACTGATTTCTGAGATTGTTAATTATTCCATTTGAAGGCGAAGGCCGAGGTACCAGAATTGTAATAAAGAAATTTATATCCAGTTTGGCTGCTATTTTCGTATTTGGAGAAGTTTTTCTAAGAGGAGCGTTTTATAGCTATTTTAGCTATTTAGTGTGTTTTCAGTTCAGGTAGTGCACAATTGTGTATGCAATTCATTTAAACCAAAAAATCGCCAGACAAACTGTAGAAGACAAAAAAGGCAAAGAAAGCACCCACACAATGTCCGATATCCCACGACTACGATGTATCCAATAAATGAAGGTTTTCACAAATGCAGCAGCTCTGGTTTAAAACGTTAGAACTTTAATTTATACACAAGCACTTTCGGAAGGCTTTGTATCCTTCCTTCCTTCCTCAGACAAAACACTCCATTGCAAATCGTCTCTCCCTGTATGCAATTCATACCATAACTACAATCCAAAGGAAGAGCTTGTAGCATAGCCAGTACCGTAAGGCATGTAGACTTGAGTGGGCACATGTCTATTATAGTATAAGGGCTAAGCCTGAAATTGGTCTATTAGGATCAGAGCTCTACCCTGGTAAACAATTAAATATAAATAAATGAGGACACACTGTATTTTACATGTATTGATTATTTTTCCAAGTACCCTGTATGAGTAAAAAGAACATACACAACGATTGCAGCTGTGATTATTGCATTAAGGTTATGTCTTTTAAATGTGTGCAAAACATTTTGATTGATATAGAGGCCTGTGATATGCTTAGCGTACATCTAGAGATAATTTTTAAAATAATATAACTAATACATACTACTTCACAGAATGCATATGAAATAACTTATATTTTATACTCCAAAAAAAGTGGGGATGTAGTATGTAATACTGGGGGCATAAATTTATAAATATGTTAATACCTAGCTGGCATACATATTTTGTTTGTTACAAGACTGATCTTACTATATTCACTCAAGATTTACAGCTCAAATATATAATTGCTGTTATATTGTTGCTCACTTCATATAGGATTGGTTTGTCTTTGCTCAAGTGGTGTATTATTAGTGATGTTATCTGAGATAATGGGCTCTTACAGAAACAACAAGACAGCTTTTCACTGTCATTTTTGTGATCATTCTTTCCCCAAGGTGAAGTTACCACAGAGAAAGAATAATAAAGAAGGCTCTTTTTCAATTTGGTTCACTTGCTCATAAAAATCATAAAATGTACATTCTTGAGTGTGTGTAAGAAGCATGCATGCACTCGAGTTGATCATTCTGAAGTATGTTTGCTGTTCATTTGTGATTTGAGGGGAGTAGCTTTGAGGACTCTGATTCCTGCCTAGCTACAGGAAGTTGCATATTATGTGGCACACATTCTAGAAATAGTCTCAATAAGCACTTAATACAGGACAGTGATGCACCCACAGTGTATTCTTTATATTGAATTTCAACAGACATTCATATTCTGTAGGCATTGCCTCCCTACACAGAGATAAAAATGTATACTCCTTTGCTTGTCTATATACCATATGATGGACTGGTCATTTATAAAGATGAAAAGAAACCCTGTAAGCAGTTTCTTCTCCAAGGGCATAAAAGCCAAAAGTACTGCCTAAGCTCCAGTTAGATTTATGTAGAGCCCCACTTCACTGAGGAAACATTTCTAGTTCAGAAGTAAAATATCTACCACCAGGGCCTGCAACAGGTTCAGATACACAAAAGGAAAGCCCACTGGATATTTAGTGGGATAATTCTGTCACTCCAGGGCCTGGCAACAATGGTCTGATGCCAGCAAAAAGTCCACGAACATTTGGTAACTCTGTGGCCAATGACATCACAGCACACTGCAACACCCTCATCCTCAAACATGAAAATCACATTATGAAGAAAGACAGCTATTAAGCCCAGAGGGCACGTCACTGTTCAAGCCTAGACCTTCTGCTGTGCCCTCACATTGGTGGCCAAGGCCATTATCTCCTATACTTCCTCCATAAGTAACAGCAAGTGACACTGAAGAGTGTCTTTCTCCATGCCTATAAAGCCTTGCTCTAAGAAAATGCCTTAGAGAATTTCCACTAGTTTATGGTCATTCCTAGGGACTGAAAGCATGGGAATTCCATAAAAGGGCTGTTTCCATGAAGTCACTGTGCAGTCATCTAAAGACAGTCATCCAGGCACAGGAAAACCAGGAAATGCTTTTCCCATGAGGCTTTCATCAACAGGCCCACCAGTTTTTGAAGACTCTCTCCTGTATGTGACTAAATTAAAAAAATGCAGTAACTTTCGCAGAAGAATATGTTGTGATCCTCAGGTGCAACAAAATGTGATTTTATTTTTATTTTGTTTTAATCTATTTTTTTAACTAGATAAACCCACTGGACAAAGTCTTCCTTTACAGGAGCAACCTGGGAGCACTATCTGGTTATATGAGTTGCTCTAAGTGACACAGAAGGCAAATATTGGTAGAAAAAGTCAGATTTGGTCCCCTTGATTACAGAAAGCTTTATAGCCAGGCCTTTGATACTCATAATAAAACCTTCTCTTACCACAACCAGTCAACAATGGTAAACTAATTGAAACAATGTTTGTTTACCGAAAAAGGTTTCTGACACTTTAAATCATTTTTCATAAATCACCTTCACTTATTTGACATTCTCGTGAGAAAAAATATCTAAACAGCAGAATCTTTATATATTCAAACTTCACAAGGCAACTTCCACCATATACAGTCAACATTCACAAGTCAGCCTCTGTAGATGTACACTACCAGAAGGAGTTGCTTAAGGCTAGGGTCTTAGACTTTTATAGTTCACACAATTTATTAACTTCCCATCTCCACCATAAAACAGTTATTTTATGCTTAGATTAACTGGTCATTAGAAATGAAGACTCACTCCCTAGCAGTATTTTCATACAGAAGAATTTTAATAGCACTTGTACATCTTCCACTGGCTGCTCCAGCAAAATACTCTAGCGAGCCTAGAGCTATAAAACAGAGATATTCCAGAGTGGCAAAGCATTAACAGGAGACATAAATGTAGCTACTAATCCAGGCTCAGATGCCACATCTAAACTGCACCCACAATTTAGTGCTGCAGTGCATAAACTGGGACTGGGTTAAGGGGGTGCAGTATCCTTATTTGGCAGCTATATACTGGCATTTATACCAGTCAAGAAAAGACATGCATTTCCTTCTCACTGGGGAGATATTGATATACATTCATTTTACTTACTTATTTTTTAGTGTTTGCTAACTTTATAGGTTCAGTCTTGGGCCTCAAGGCAAACTGAGCTATAACCAATTAAGGCAATCAGTGTACTGTACAAATAAAATACTCTGATAAAAAGTGCAGCTAATATGCAGGACACATACTGAATATAACAAGAGACAAGTTATTTTTTTTTAATTCAAAGCACAGTAATTCAAAAAACAGCATGACTAAATCCCTAATGCAAAAAGAATGAAAGCACAAAGACCAAAGTTAAAAGGTCAGATCTCAAAAACTTGGCAGCATATATGAACAAAACAAAGAAAACAAGTGATTATTTCAGTTTGTAAAACATATTAAAGCTCTAGATGGCAGCATCAGTGTATTTCCTTGAACACTATAAAACGTGAAAACATGAGGTTGTGATCTCCATCAGTTTCCCTACCCCTGGTCAGATGTAAACTGCACAAGGTTTAAACTCACTTCTCTGAGTTGTAGTCCTCAATCACTGCTTTCATTTGAGAAGCTCTGCCAGGGCGGTGTGTTTTAAAGTCCCATTTGTGACTGTAAGTTTTGTGGAGTTTTCTCTTTGAGGTTGCGTGACCATAAACAAGATAGGTGCGGCAATCAAATCCTCCACATGGAGGGTATAGGGACTCCTGCCCCATGCAATTTTTTTCAACTGTTGAAGCATATTCAAATGGTTTGTTTTGTCCAGCTGAAGCTATAAACAATGTGTATTCATCCAGAGGTAGTAAAACTGTCTCTGCCAACATACAGGACTGTAATGAGATCAAAACCAAAACCAAATGTGACTATAACAGTGATTTAATCACCCAGAAAGTTCCATGGACTGTACAAAATACTGGCAATAAGCAAAGGCAATGAACCAATTACTGTAGACCATGTATGTCATTCATAAAATATCTGAAATGGAAAGTACTTTGGGTGTGTATGCAACAAAACAAAGCAGTACAAAGGAGAGCAGACACCATGAAACCATAAGAAATCCAGCTAATGCATACAACTACATAATGGCACAATAAAGAAGCAACGGAACTGAAAATATTTTATTTTAGATTACATGAAAGAGACAGCAAGACATAAATAGGTGCAAAGAAATCATAATAGAAAATGCATTGAATGTAAGTGTTGACGTTGCCCAAACACTGCCACATAAGCAATGAAACTCAGAACACAAAAAATAGAAAATCTACAAAAATATCTAACTTCACAAAAATTTAAGAATACTCCTTGATATCTGAAAAAAACTCTACTTAAAGCATGGAAAACTCAAGACTGAAAATCTGTACCAAGATACCTTCACACTGTCAGATGCAACAGGAACTACTGATGGTACATTTAACCCCTTAACTTATCAACACTTACAGATCGTATGTCCCCAGAATACTGTTGGTTTTGGGCTATTTTTGCTCTTTGATTTTAAAAACATATATCCACAAATGATTCAACATGTATTCCTGAAACCTTAAAGGATTATTAATGGCATAATTTTCTATAAAACACTACTTGGCCGGGATCCTAACCCCAAAGACAAGGAAGCAGATGCATCTTGAATTTTAATTAAAACAAATCATTTTAGTGTTATTTTTAATGCCCCAACATACAAAAGGAATGAAAAGATCACTTTTATACAGAAGTACTCCTTTTAGGTCTGAAATTACTCCAACATGACAGACTGATGTTTTGGTGGCTTTTCTTTGTTATAGTCTGAAAACAACTGAAAGATATACAGTTTTTTCAGCTGATCATTTTGTACAAGGTTTACTGTTGATTTACAAAGGACAGCCTAGCCTGAATTCCACCTTTTGAATGAAAATCTCTCTCTCTACTGCTTCAATATATTTTTATGAGATTTTCCAGACAGGATCCTTTGATAATCCCTGTGAAGACTGCCAGTCCAGCTACATGGAATTTAGTAAATAATTGTATGTCATTTGTGAATAGTAATATGATCTGTATGCTTGTCTTACAAATGTAAGAAAACTATATGTTATGTGTATATTAAACTACTGGTGCAGAAGTGTGTGTTGAACTGTATGTTATGTACTGAGCTTCAAGAATGTAACCACAGTGTAACCTGCTGGAAAAAACAGAAATGTGTGTAAACTATATGCCTATGCAAATGTATGTTTCGATGGTAAAGGCTGGAATATACAGAGTTAACCTGCAAACCCTCAAGAAAAGCAAGGAGTTTTACAATGGTGGTTATCTCAACTAGGAGACAGAATGTCTGCAGTTAGGAGTTCTTTCTGTTGTCTGGAAACAGAAATAATTACAGGTTTCAAAATGTCTGCCTCCGCTGAAAACAGGCTCTGTGGAACCTAGTTGGACTTTCCCGGTAAACAAATGATAAATAAATAAATAAATAAAATAAAATAAAAGTGTTTAACTGTTTTACAACTTCCAGTTCTAGGCAAACTTCTGAGAGATAAGTATTTTTGACACAGAGATGCTATTTTTTTAAGTTTCTCTTAAGCATGGGAACTGAAGGCAGACGTGACAAAGAATGATGTAATCTGAGATAACCCAGCAGTAATGTTTGAAAGTGACTTAAGAACTATCTCAGAGAGTGAGTCTGTGCATTTTGTATTTGTCTTCAGACCTAGAAATATTCATCCAGCACTTCTGCCTTCATGTTGCTCTGTAAGTAGGAGTTAGATCATAGTATTTCTCTTAGAGATAGATAGGAATTTAGTAAGATTAGTTTATAGGTTCATAGGTTCATAGGTTCATACTAGGCTATCTGCCCAAGGGCATTTATAAGCCTAGCCCATAGTTATTTGGCTTTCACCACCCCTTTAGCTTGAATAAAACTATGCCTATTATTTTGCTGTGCCTCTGTCAAGCAGTGACACTGAAGTAATCCCTGGGGTATATCTGAGATCCCCCATCCATTGGTCAAGATTCCTCTTGAACAAGGCCAGTGAGGTGCTCTGCCTCACATGTACCGGGATTTTGTTCCACAGCATAGGGAGTCTCTGGGTGATGAATCTGTCCCTCCAGCACTTTCTATTAATAACCGTGTCAAGGTTTAAGTCTCCCGCCCTTGTGGTTCTGAGGGATCTAGATTTTTTGAGGTGAAGCATATTCATCAAATCAGGGTTTGACATGGCCTTATATGTCAGGCACAGGTCACCTCTGAGCAAGCGGTATGAGACTGAATAGAGCTGGAGTTCTTTCAGTCGGGCAGCATAAGACATATTTTGAGACCCTTTATCCTTTTGGTGAGGAACTTTTGGGGCCTTTCCAGCTGCTGCAGGTGTCGGGTCAGATACATTCCGAATGGGGCATTGTACTCAATCATAGGTCTAATGAGTGATGAGTACAGGGGACGATGACCTCCCTTGATCTAGATGTGAATCCCTTCATGATCAGGTGGGCAATGTAGAAGGTTTTCCTAACTACTTTAGCAACATGAGTGTCAAACAAAAGGCTACTGTCAACCTGGGTCCCCAGATCCCTGATGACTTCTTCTGTGCTCAGTGGATTGCCACCTATATGGTAGCTAGGGGTAACCTTGTTTTTCCCGAAGGGTATGACTATGCATTTCTTGGCATTTAACTTTAGGCCATGGCTCTGGCACCAGTTATCCGTTTCTGTGAGGCCCTTCTGAAGGATATCTGTGTCAGATGTGTTTTCGACTATGGCCCAGTTTGCAGTCATCTGCAAACTTTGTCAGCCATAACCCTCCTGTGTTTGCTTGTACTTCAGAAAAGTAGATGCCGAACAAGAGTGGACCCAGGACTGAGCCCTGTGGGACACCACTTGTGACAGGCTTTGAGTCTGACATGGCTCCAGCAACTCTGACCCTGTGGGTTCTGTCACTTAGCCAGTTTGCAACCCATCTTGTGATGTATGGGTTTACATTCAAGCTGATGAGTTTTTCGATGATACCTGAGTGGGGTATTGTGTCGAAGGCCTTTGCCAGGTCAAGGTAGGCTGTATGGACTGCCTTTCCTCATCAATGGCCTTGGTGACTGTCTCGAAAAAGTCAACCAAGTTTAAAAGGCATGATCTGCCTTTGACAAAGCCAAACTGGGTTGGATCCAAAGTCTGCAAGTTCCCTATGTCTTTATTTATGAGTTCCATTATGATCCTCTCCATGGCTTTGCAGATAAGGCTTGTCAAGCTAATGGGATGGTAATTTCCAGGGTCGGTGGAGGCACCGCCCTTGTGAAGTGGGACCACAGTCGCCGTGCGCCACTCCTTGGGTATGTATCCTGAGGTGAGGCTAAGATTAAACAGCTGTCCTAACTGCGGGTTTAATTCCTCATTGAGTTAAGTGGAGCACACAGCCGGGGACACCATCCGGTCCCATGGATGCTGTGTTTTTTGCTTTGGAGAGAGCAGTTCTCACCTGGGCGTTGGAGATGTTTGGGGGGCTACAATCCTCTGGTATAGATATCTCTCCTTTTGGGGGGGGGGGAGTTTGCACTGAACCTGTCAGCCAGTATGTTGGCAATGTGTGTAGGTTCAGTAATCTTCACATCATTTTGAACTAATTCTGAGCATATCTGGGAGTTTCCTCCTAGGTTTCTAACATAGCTAAAGAAGGCCTTATGATTGTCTTTTGAGTCCTTGGTGATTTTTCTCTCAAAATTTGCCTTGGATGATTTTATGAGAACTCTTAGTTTTTACTTATAATGATCAAAGGTGTCTTACCTTTCAAGGATTTTGCTCTATCTTGTAGTAGCTTCCTCCTTTTGTTGTAGAGCTTGTTTATGGCTGGGGTCCACCAGACTGGACGCTTGCCTTTGGTACAAAGAGTCTTAGTTTTGTTTGGGATTGCCTGATCCATGCAGTCCTGTAGGTGCTGGTAGAAGGCATTTGTAAGTGATTCAGCGGTTTGAGTAATGTTTACCACTGGCTCAGGGGCCTTAAAGGAGACCACACTAGTTTTTAGAAGTGTGAAGTCGGCTTTTGAGAAGTTTTTCACTGTGGTCTTTTTATTTCAGGTGGGGGCGGGATGAGGACCTCCAGCGAGATTAGTTTATGATCTGATCTCACCAGTGAGGGGTATACTTCCGGTGTTGAACATTGTGATCCCATGTTCATGATGATGAGATCAAGTATGTTTTCTCCTCTTGTGGGGATGGTGACTAGTTGTTCCATGGCATTTGAGTTTATGAACTCCAGGAACCTTTGGGCTAGAGTGTTTGGGCTTGAGTAGTGTTCCCAGTCTATATTAGGGTAGTTGAAGTCACCTAGTATGATGGTGTTTGGAGATACATTTATCCCTCCATTGTTTTCAGGAAGGCCATGTGAGGTTCCTGAGTTTGAGAGGGTGGCCTGTAACATGCTACAAATTGCAGAGCAGTCTTGCCTATGGTTAATTGCACCTGGATGGTCTCCGATGCATTGTGCATTGCCACCAACCTTGAGGTGTGGGTGTCCTTTATGAATATGGACACCCCCCCTCCTTTCTTGGTGTTGTCTGGATTTTGGGGCCAGAACGCATGATATGAGGTGAAACCTGATAGTGCTGGGGTGCTCTCAGGAGCCTTGAACCAGGTTTCTGTCACAGTACAGACATCGATGTTCTCCATACTGAGAAGGGCCTCGAGTGCGTGCATCTTGAGATTGAGACTTCTGGCATTGAGCAGCATTACCCTTAGTAATTGAACCAGGTTTCTGTCACAGCACAGACATCGATGTTCTCCATACTGAGAAGGGCCTCGAGTGCGTGCATCTTGAGATTGAGACTTCTGGCATTGAGCAGCATTACCCTTAGTAATTGTATTTATGTGAGACTGTCCTGAAATTATATTTATGTGAGACTGTCCTGAAATGTTGTTTTAAAATATTTCCTGTGATTCTGAACTCTGTTGTCACTGTGTTGAGTTATTGAGCATTGTCTTGTCCTCTCATTATTTGTTATTAAATATATTTAAACCATTTAATTGTGGCTGATTTGTTTAGAGATATTTAAGCTCTTAGAATACTTGCATATGTATTTGGTGGCACTGTATAAGCCACTCCTAAATAGCCTTAAAAGTATTGGTCACACTTACCATTTGGATAATAGTAACATTACACAGTAGAACTGGTCAATCTTTGTAAGGGCCTTATAGTAGCTGATAAGTAGAGGTT
Organism: Protopterus annectens; assembly: GCF_019279795.1. Taxonomy (NCBI): domain Eukaryota; kingdom Metazoa; phylum Chordata; order Ceratodontiformes; family Protopteridae; genus Protopterus; species Protopterus annectens. Next base: position 597,555,686 of record NC_056751.1, read on the forward strand.
GGTGGCAGCTGGTACTACCATATAGTCTGGGAAGAAGGGGGCATAGCTAGTGAACATGTGCCAGCCTTCCCCAAGAGTGTCTGTTTGTATACAAATCAAATTTCAAAGTGTGTGTATATGTGTGTGTCCGCTACTTGGGCAGGGACATGAAGCACTGGTTGGACAGAGAGAGTGCTGGAGGTTTTGGCTTGACCACTCGGCTAAGATCTGAACCCTATAGCTGTGCCAGTGGGGAGTCTTATTAGGGATCTGGAGAGAGAGGGAGAAACCAGCCCTAGACTGACTGTGATCTCTGTGTGCTCTTAAGGGAAATTGTACTTTACTGTGTGTGTACTTGTCATCCTCCCAATGGGCAGGTCCCTCACTGGTGCTAGTGGTGAGGATTGAGGCTCTTTGATTACTGGGACAGTGCAGGGGCATCACAATCCCACAATCATTTTGTTTGCTTAGCCCAATAGCTTTTTAAAAAGGTAGGCAGGAAAATCTGAGATGTGGTCATGGCTATCAAAGCATAAAAATGACTGAAAATATTTTCCTAGAAGGGAGTATTGTTTTTTTGTTCCAGTTTTCAAAAGAACACATCAATAACACAATTCTGATACATACTGAGTTTATCAACTTACAAATAAGCAAAACATACTTTAAAAAAACATTTATTTTTTTTTTTATTTATTTATTAGTTCATTTACCTCACAGTTAGACGTTGCACGTTCAATTCTCAGTTAGAGCGCCTTCAGTGTGTCGACATGCGTGAATGGGCATTCCTCCATTGAAGGTTGTGCGTTAGGCCTGGCAAGCCAGCATGTAAAAATCTACTGCCAATCATTAGCGGACCAGAGTTCCGCTGTGACGACCCCTAACCGGGAAAAGCCGAAAGACAGTTTTATTTATTCGTTCATTCTAAAATGAATGACAAAGCTAGAACATCCAAATGGCTACATAGGCCTACTGGTGGTACCTATCAATAAAGGACCATTTCTCTGTAACCATACAAGGTATTATAGGAAATTTCTTAGAGTAATATATTATGAATCTCATAAAGAAAATGTACTTAGCTGGTCATTCTACCCACACAGATTTTATCTTTTTGTAATACTATTTACTGCACATGACTCTAAACTGGGAGAGTTGAGGAACTTCTGTATTCCAGAGAAATAAATGGTACTTTTTCTTGTGATGTAATGACAACTCAATATATAGGCCTTTACTGTACTAAACATACTAAACAGAAGTATATCACAGAATTCTCTTTTGAAAATTGGATACAATTTAAATTATCAAACTGGCATTAAAGGCACATGAACTAAAGCCACAGAGTCCTTTATTCGAAAGATTTCTTCTCCATCACAGTTTGTTTTCATTTTGAAGCTTTCAGCTAATAACATCAGGGTGTTCAGCTACAAAACACACATAAAACTGTAATTCATACCTTACAGCTTCCAGTACAGCTTACCTTTAAATTTGACTCCACAGCTTTAGCTTCTTGAAAACATGGCAATATAACCATATTTTACTACTGAAATATATATCTGTATATCTATCTCTCTCTCTGTGTGTATATATATATATATATATATATATATATATATATATATATATATATATATATGGATCTACCTGAGAAGGTCGACAAGCCATTTGATCGACACTCATTTGGTCGACAGTTCATTTGTTCGACAAGCAGTTTTATGTGGGGGGCTGTGCCCCCCACACCCCCCTAACTATATACATATATATATATATATATATATATCAACTCCAGGGTCGCACAACATTGGGGAGGGGGGCAAATCCGCTTGTCGACCAAATGAACTGTCGACCAACTGAGTGTCGATCAAATGGCTTGTCATATCTCAGGTAGACCCATATATATATATATATATATATATATATATATATATATATATATATATATATATATAGATATATATATATATATATATATATATATATATATATATTTATTTTTTTTTCCCCTCTACTGAAATATATGAGTTTTACTACTGACAGAATGCAGACTTAGTGCACATATATTCTGAAGATTTGTTTTACTTGACCTTTTGTGCAGAAGTAAAAAAAATAGCTTGAAACCAAGCGTACTGCAGAAACAAAATCCATCTGGAAAGCTTGATTTACAAGCTGTATATAAAAGAGGACATATGTCAGTTTCCCAAAAGCAGTTCACAAAAAATCAGGGACATGTTATAAAATACTTGGGTATAAAATATACACACAGTGTCCCAGTGGAACCCACTCCTTCTGAGGTAATGCACTACCTTTGAATGTGAAGGAATCATAAATATAATGGCTATGTTTTTCTTTCTAACATATTCAGCTCCCCCAGAGTGCCGATAGCCTAGTACCAACCTATGAACCTATGAACCTATGCTGTAACTGCCATTTGCTTTCCAACATCACCTAACACTCAAAACTGATACCCACATTCTCTATACTGATGATGTCTCATTGAGAAGAAACATAGCATTCACAGTAATAAAGTTCCACATGCTGTTGTAGAGCACCCCACCCCATGTCCATGGACATAAAAATTAAATACAAAAATAAATACATGCATATTGTGCTGCGGACAGTGCGTGTTGTTAGCACTGCCAAGAAACCTATCTGTTTTTCTGTCAGAAAACAGTGAGTGAAAGTACAGTTGTGTAAGCTGAATGAACCTTAACAGTAGATGTTTAAATGATCACTGCTGCACTAGCCTTAGCTATATGGGTTATATCCTGCCAAGGAATTAACAGCCAGATAGCTTCCAAAGCTTCAGGGCACCTTCCACACACCCAACTATCAGGCAGCTTGAGCTAAGCTGACTAAAAGACATGTTTGGGCACAAAGCCCTTCAGAGCTTTCTTGTCAGCAGAGAGAGGGAGCTGGACCCTGAAAGGCCAGTGATAGGAACAACAAAAATAAATATCCACACCTTAACATAAAAACACACCAGAAAATAAGGGGAATGGAGGGAGTGATCAGCTACTGCAGCAGTAATCATTCAGACATCTATATGGTATGTTCAACTTACACAACTGTACTATGTTCAACACACTGACCACTGCTGCAATAGCCTTATCTATATAGGTAGATTACCTTAGATAGATACATATAGGTTGTGGGAGAAGAAGAGTCCAAGACCCTCTGGTAGAAGTTATAGTAGTATCAAAGCTTGAGCTGGACCTAGAAAAGGAATCAAGCTTACAGTGCTTTGTAAAATGTATGTACAGAGGGCCAAGTAGCAGCTTCTAGAATATGTCTGGAATCCATACTTTTCCAAAAAGACATAAGTGAAGCCAAGGCCCTGGTAGAGTGGGCCTTGACCTTGCCTGCAATAGCTTTGTTATGGTGAGTATAACAAAAGTTAATAGCCTTAGACAACCATTTAGAAATTGTCTGTTTTGACACAAGTTGTCCCTTCTTACCTTCACAAGAAATAAACAAGTGCTCTGAAGATCTGAAAGATTAAATTCAGTCAATATTGTGCCTGAGCTGTGTGTGGAAATCCAAGGTATGAAGTATATTTTCTCCCTTATTTTTAGGCTCAGGAGAGAAAACAGGGAGATGAATAGTTAGTTTTAAAGGAAACTTGGACACCACTTTAGGCATAAAAGAAGGGTTAGTTCTCAAAGAAACCCTGTCCTTTCTGGCAGATGACATAGAGGGTTAAGGCTGTGAGCTGTAATACTAGTGGTACAGGGTTTAATTCTATCAGCCCTCATGTGGCTACTGTGTTACCGTAAGCAAGTCACTTAATCAGATAGTACTTCAGAGCAACTGGGAATCTGGGATAGGTGTTTCATTGGTACCTCGAACTGCAAGCTTATCAACTACCTATGAATGTATGACGTCCATGTGGATAACGTGCATCTGTTTGTGAGGCACTTAAAAGCAATCTTCCTAAACAGCAAAGATTGCCTAGATCACCCATTGTCAAAGCTATGTCTCAGCAAGCACCAAGGCACTCATTAAAAACAGCACCTAACACCACACATACAGTCTCTCTCAGTGGATCCCTAAACACTAAGCCCCTAAGATAAACAAACACACTTCTCATGACTCTCATCACAGGGGATATGATTGTAAAATATATTGATATCCTCTAACCAGGCTGAACAAGGAGCAGATAACTTAGATGTTTATCTGGAACCAATATCTGAACAAATCACACACACACGCTCAAGTCATTACTCCACAAGTACCAGTATGATTCCATCATAGTCCATGTAGGTGTAAATGACTTGAGATGTACCTCCTGGGCTATATGAAGAGAGACATTATGGAGTTTTCAGATTATGCATCTAAGGTTGGTATGAGTCTAGCATTGAGTAGCATATTACCATCATGGAGGATGATGCCACGATATGAGCAAAAAAAAAAATGATTGATTTCAACAACTGTCTGTCTTTGGGTGTCATCCTAAGGGGATGCAATATTTGTCATCTTGGGAGTACATGGTTAACAGACCATGTTGCTTTGCCAAACATGGTCTGCACCTCTCCCCTCTAGGCTTTTGAATACTAGCTAAAACGTTATCCACCCCATAGTGCCATTTTTAGGCAATGCCAAATTGACAAATCTACCAACATAGCAAAGTGTACTCAACTGAACCTCAAGGTATTACTGCTCAATGCCAAGAGCCTAAGCAAAAAACTGCACTCCCTCCAAGCCCTCCTCACACTCGAGAATATAGATATCCGTGCAGTTACTGTGACATGGTTTAAAATAGCAGAGAGAACCCCAGCAGTGCAAGGTTTCAGTGCCTTCTAGAGTTTTCGACTAGTAGCTGCTCAGAAAAGGGCTAAAGGAGGAAGTGTCACAATATACATCAATAAAATGCATACCTCTAGGGTGTTCAAACAGGATGACATGCTGGAGTTTCTCCAAATGCAAAAAACCATAGACAAAATCCCTTACCATATTCTAGCTGGGTATAGGTCACCCTCCATGCCCAAGAACCACAAAATGCATACTTTGACATACTGGAGACACTTCTCATTCAATCTAACACCCTACTCATGGGAGACTTTAATTACTCCTGTATAGACTGGGAATCCTACACAGCCTCAAATCTACATGCACAGAGATTCCTGGACTTCATAAATACAAACACCCCTGACCAAATAGTGAACACAACCACTACAGGCTCCAACATACTGGATCTTGTGCTTACAACTATGAGAGAATGCTGCACACCCCCCAATGTCTCATCCTCCCAGGTAAGGTTTGACCATAAGGCTGTCTCCTTCAAAATCAAAATCAACTCTGTAATCCCATTAAAATCAGTAACAGTTAATAACTATACCAAGGCAAATAACCTTTTATTAAGTGATGGATTGTCAAAATTCAATGCCCCTCCAGACTCAGGGAACACAGCAGCCTGTGTTGAGTTGCTGTCAGAAATTCTCTACAACCATGTCAGTGGCTGCATACAGGTTGCTGTACCTAACAGAAGAAAGCCCAGGAGTAGTCCTAGAAACAAATCACCCTGGCAGCATCATGGCGGCATCCCAAATTAAATAGGATATAGAACAAAAGGAAAAAAAAATTATGTCAAAAATCAGGAAAGCTAATTCCCATAAAAAAACTCTCTCGTCCAAGTATATAGGCAACTAAGAGGACTAATTAAGTCAAGCAAAGCGAACTTTGTAGTTAAGATAGCCTCCATGGTGAAGGATAACCATAAAGCCGTCTACAGCTATGTTAGAAACCTCAAGGGCAGCACATAGCAATGTGCTGAACTGATGGTTAATGGTGCCACATTCACTGAGCCTGGTGATATAGCAAACCTGTTAGTGGACAACTTCATTTGAGAACATATGAGGATTTTCTTACTACTTTAGCCCCCTCTCACCCCCAACTTTTCCCTCAAAAATACCCTTAAACATAACTGCTCTAACTTTAACTAGAGAGCATGTAGTGGCTACACTCACTAAAGCCAAGAACACAACCTCACCGGGCTCTGATAACATCACAGGATGCCTCCTGAATAGTCAAAAATATGACTTAGGACCCCTGGAGTCATCATTTAACTATAGACTTAAAACAGGCTTTCTGCCATGTGAATGGAGGACTGCAACAGTCATTCCTCTTACATAAGAGAGGATGTTCAACAGCTCCAGGAAACTACAGAACTATTAGTCTGACTAACCTTATTTCCAAATCCATGAAAAGAATTATCATGGAAATTGTCAACAAGGAAATAGGAAGCCTTCACACACTGTATCTATCCTAGTTTGGCTTTGTTAAAGAAAGGCCACTGAATCTGGTGGACTTCTTTGAAAAGCTCACTAAGGCAATGGGTGAGGGGAAAATGGTGCATACTGCCTACTTAGATCTGGCTAAAGCATTTGATACAATATTCCACTCAGGCATTGTCAACAAACTTATGGAACTAGGTATAAACCCCTTTATAACATGCTGGATAGCTAGCTGGCTCACTGAAAGGACAACCCAGGAGGTTAGAATCTGTGAAGCCACCTCCACAAGAGGGCTGGTCGCCAGTGGAGTCTGCCAGGGCTCTGTGGTGGGCCCACTCCTCTTTGGCATCTACTTCTGGGATGTCAAAGGCTTTTGGCTGACCAAGTTCACAGATGATTGGAAACTGGGTGCAATCATTGAATTCCCCCAAAATGGGAATGCCCTTCAGGAAGGTTTAATGTACACAAACTGTTGGTGCCAAAGCCATGGCTTAAAACTCAATACCAATCAATGCATTATAGTACATTGTGGGAATTCTATCACCCCTGGTAACTATGTCATCAATAAAACACCCTTAAAACTTGATTCACTAGAAAGGGATCTGGGAACTCATGTAGACAGTAACCTAGCCTTCGACCAGCATGTGTCCAAGGTACTAAGGAAATCCTTCCATATTGCTCAGCTTATAAGCAAGGGCATGGCATCTAGGTCCAGAGAGGTCATCATACCACTATACTCCGCCTTCATCAAACCCATCATAGGGTACAATGTCCTCTTCAGTAGGTACCTGACTAGACACATGCAGCAACTGGAATGTCATCAAAGGTTCTTTACAAAAAGAATACATGGAGTAAACACAATGTCCTATGCTGACCACATCAAAGCCCTGTCTCTTTACTTAGTATCAAACAGACTTCTGAGAGGGGATCATTGCCTGACATACAGAGCATCCCTAGACCCTGTTTTGATGAACCTTTTGCACATTCATAAAACAAACAACATCAGAACTACTAGATTAAAAGACCCAAATGTTCCTTATGACATAAATAGGGCATGTTGAAGAAACAGATCTGTTTCTCAGAGAATTCCCATTCTCTGGTACAGGCTCCCCATCCAGGTGAAGCAGGGTGGCCTAATGGTTAATGTGTTTGCCTTACAAACACAAGGTACAGGGTTTGAGTCTCATGAGGGATAATTGGCTAGGTTTAGAATGACTCGTAAGGGCAGTTAGCCTAGTACTAATCTATGAACCTATGAACCTCCCTACCCCTTTTTAAACTCAACTTGCACCAACAGATGGGTAATCAGAAATTCACCCTGGTCTTGCTCCTATGTCTCAGATGGACAGAAGTGGTCAGTAAATCACCACCTATATAAATCAAATTTGTGGGTCACATTTCAGTTGCACAGCTAGGCTTATAATGGCCCTAGTGGTCGTTAGCCTAATATACAACTTTGAACCTATGAACCTGTGGAAAAGGAGATAGGTTTGACTCACCATAAGAACTTGCAACTCAGATAGCGCCTGAGTTTTCTGTGGAAATCCAAGGTAAGGAGTATCCTTTCTCCTTCATTTTTAGGCTCAGGGGAGAAAACAGGGATATGGACAGTTTAGCTTAAAGTGAACTTGGATACAACTTTAGGCATAAAAGAATGATTAGTTCTCGAAGAAATCCTATCCCTATGGAAAATGAGATAGGGCTGACTCACAATAAGAACTTGCAACTCAGATGTCCTTCTTGCAGAGGTCAGAGCAATCATTTAAACTGTTTTCCATGTTAAGAACATCAAATCAGCAAAATTAGCTGGTTCACATGGAGCAAGTGTTACCTTCTCTAACACAAAATTAAGATCCCAAAGAGGACTACCATTTTTCTTGAAGACTTCTTATGCAAAACTACTTTCAAGAACATTTTGACATAAGACTGCATTGAAAGTGTAGGTTCCATGGGCAGACATGCTCAAATGGGCGATAAATGAACCTTGAAAGAGGAGTAAGAAAGGGCGTAGGATAGTAATTCACACAAATATTGTAAAATCAGAGAACAACTAGCCTTGAATGGGTATTTATGTTGTTGACATTCAATTGACTATGATTGATGTGGGAATGTATCAGACATACAGTACCTGTTCTTGTGTGAGTAGATCCAGTCTTTGAGGAAGTACACTGGATGTCAGTGAGAAGGGTAGAAAAGCATACAGAAACATTCCTTTCCAAGGAAAAGAAAAGGCATTTGTATTCCAGGCCTTCTTGCATGGAGTCCTGGAACAGAATCTTTCCAGTTGATTGTTCAGAGAGGAGGCAAAGAGCTCTACTTGAAGAACTCCCCACAGATGGATTAAATCTCAGAAGACCCCTTGATCTAGTTTCCATTAGTGAGAGTTTCCCCCGATCCTGCTGAGCTTGCCTGCTACCCAATTTTCTCTGAAGGAATGTAGGATGCCCGTAAAGTGAGATTGTGCCATGAAGCTTTATATCAAGCTAACATGGCTAGTCTGTAAATGGGGTACAACCAATTCCCTCTTGCTTGTTTTTACACCACATGAATGTGATATTATCTGTAACCACTTGAAGAGCAGAGACCAAAGATGGTTCAGAAAGTTGAATGCCTTGATCATGGCAAGTATCTCCTTGATATTTATGTGTTTGCATCTGTCCTTGGAGTCCCGCACTCCATATACTTTTATCCCTCTTGAAACTGCTCCCCAAGCAAAGTTTGAAGCATCTGCAGTGAATGACTGCTTTGGAGCAGGGAGAAAGAAGGGGAGACCTGGATTTAAGGATATCTATTGTCTCCATTAAAAGATTTCTCTTCTGAAAAAAAAAAAAACAGCACTGGAATTTGAAACGATAAAGGGTGTTGATGCTGGGATCAAAGAGAGTTCAGATACCACTGTATCTTTCTCATGTGGAGTCTTGCCAGGGTTATCATGAAAATCATAGATACCATGAGACACAAAATCCTGAAGTATTCTTTCGCAGTGACCAAAGTCTGAGTGGAAGACCTTAAAACAAGATTTGAATAAAGATCTATTTTTTTTCCTGTAGGAGAAAAGCCATTTGAATTGATGTGACTAGTTTACATCCCAAGAAAACAATCCTGTATGAAGCAGTCAAGAAAGACTTTTGAATGTTCTCTTGGAATCTCAGCTTGTGTAAGAGCACTCTCACCCAAGACAGAGATTCCTGACACCTTGAAAAAAACTCTGCAAAGATAAGCAAGTCATTTAAATATGGAAAAATGTGGATACCCTGTAGCCCTGCTATGAGCTATAATTGGAGACAGACACTTTGTGAACAGTAGTGGTGCAGTGGATAGTCCAAAGGGTAAGGGAAAGAACTGTTAATGTGATGCAGTCAAACAAAACATTAAGAAATGTCTGAAGTCTGGATGAATAGGGATGTGTTGGTAAGCTTCTTTCAAGTCTACTGTTACCAGGAAACGTGAAAGAAGAAGAGGTAACAAGTTTTGAAGTAACATCATTTTGAATTTGGGCATTAACACATACAAGTTAAGAAAGAAAGATCCAGAACTGGTTTCCAATCATTTTCTTTCTTTGGCACAAGGAATAGCCTTGAATAAAAACACTTCCCCACATGGGATTGAGGAACTGGTTCTATCACTTCTTGGGATAGCATGTGATGAAGAACAGGTGAAGACAAAAGATTCTGATCTGGAGGATGAGGAATGACCTCCTGTAAAGGAGGAATTTCCCCCACTGCCATCTATAACCTTGATGAATGATTTTCAGAACCCATTTGTCTGAAACAATATGTTTGCCTAAGAGAAAACTGTAGAGTCAGACTTTCTGTAAGAAAAAAAAGAGACCAGGGTCAGGGAGGGTCAGAAGGCCTCTTGAATAGTCATTTAGACTTTCTTGACTGTCCTTGATTTTGCGAAGTTTGAAACTTGTTTTGGGAACCCTCTTGCCATTTTTTCTTAAACATCTATTTACCTGAATTTTGTTGAGACTGTTTATTCTTTTTTTTTTTTTTTTTTTTTTTTTAATGAGGAATGAGGAATGAAAATCCATCAGACAATATGGAAAACTAGGGCTGAAAAATCTTAGATATTCCTGAATCAGCTTGCCCATTTCATCATACTTTTTCTTCACCTCTGCATTGGAGGGGGCGGGGGGGGGGGCAAACACTAAATCACTATCCAAGGGAGAATTTAAAATCTCACTTTTTAACATCATCTGGGAGGTTGTGAAAATGCAGTCATGCAAACCTCCTCAAAACAGTACTAGTGATCATAGCCCTGGAAGAAGCATTAACAGTGTTATACACACACTGTGAATAATGTGTACTGACCTGTGCAATAGAAGACACCAAGTTATTTAAAGCAGATTTTTCCTCACAGGAAGAAACTGCACATAAAATATTCTTCATGCTTTCACAATTTGCCAGAACAAACTTTAATATATGAGCCTGACAATTCAAAATTCTGAAAATCTAAGTTGCAGAAGTATACAGTTTTTTTCATACTTATCAGTAATTTTCCCTTCCTTATCAGGAAGAGTAGGATTGGACTTTAAGTGATTAGCAGCAGTGGCATCAACTAAAGCTATAGCTGTTGGTCAGGTTTGGGAATAGTGTATAAAAATATAAAAGACTGAGGAACTTTGTACCTTATATAAACCAGTTTAAGGGCAGTTGGCTGACTATCAGGAAATTAAAGGCAGTAACACACATCCTCTAAAGTAGACAAAACAGGAAGAATGGGTGTAGATTCTGGAAAATCCTTCTGTAATAACTCATAGTATTTTCTGAGGGATTGAGATACCTCAATGTTCTCCCACTGAAAACACTGGCACACTCTAGCAATAGTCTCAGAAAAAGAGAAACTCCCACAGGGAGAATCAGAAATTGAGCTCTCCTCTGAGTCTGAATAGAAATCTGAGGGAAAAAAACTTTGTTCATCCCTGCATTATCCTGTTCAGATTTAGAATCTTTTCAGGAAAAGCGTAATCCCTCTTTCTTTTAACAGAAACTACTTTACAAGAAGGAGTAATAGCTTGAATTAAACCCTGAGCTACAGCCAGTAAACTACTCCTACCGAAAGAAATTTGAGGAGGAGTAGATACATGCTTAGTTTTCTGTTTCTTTCTGACAGAAAGAATGGGGGAAAATGCATTAATAATGGCAGCAGCTGATTCCTCAGGGATGGGTACAGCATTCTGACACAAAAGGGAAGCCTTCTCTATTCCCTCTCCCAAGACTGACAAGAGTGGCTCTTCCTTGCCCACTGAGGGGACCGCAACAGCTGCAGAGGATGTGGCTAACCCCCAATCCATAGTGGCTAAAGATGCTACACCAAAGGGATCTGGGGTAAAGGATGAGTCTGTCTGAGGGATGACAAATAGCCAGAGCCGAGTCACCCACCTGTGGCTGAGGCACATTGCTAACCTGTTGTGATGGCAAAGGCTGTTTGTTTCCTTTATCTTTTGAGGCTGGAAGAAGGACAGACTCTGGGACCAGTAATCTGTTTCATGGTCAAGCTGCAAATGGTGTCTCTTTCCCAGGGAAGACAAGCAGCAAATGGTAGTAAACACTACTAGTCCACAAATGTCACTTTTTTAATAGAAAAACCTTAGTAAAAAAAAAAAGCACTTTAAAACATTATGCCAGCCACATAAAAGAAAAATAAACACAATTTTCCACAGGAAAACATGTTTTCAGTTATTTTACACTACTTTTAAACTGACAGGCAAAAGAAGAACCCATTTACAAGTTTGGGACAGGCAGTTAAAACACAACACCCCTAGCTTTAGAAAAACTTTCCTAAAGAGAAATTAAGAAAATGGAAGGGTTTTTTTACACCAAAGGGAACTTATCTGCCCAGCAAAGGAAAGCACAAACTGACCATCAATCCTCAAAAGTCTCAAAGGAGCATACTGTTTGACAGCAGTAAAGCAGAGAAGGGCTTTGCAGCCATACTTGTCTTTTATTCAGTTCAGCTCAATCCACATGAAAGTTTAGCCACATGGAGCTTTCAGACACCAAGCTCTATCTTCACCCTCCACCAAGTCCCAGCAATGATCAATTTAATGTGATCAGCCTCAGTCTGATATTTGCTTTCTTCTGTTTAATACCTCACATAACACTCAACCTTTAATCTCCAAAATCTGGAACAGTGCCTGTCACACAACATAGAACAAACGGACAAAATGTGGAACGCTGAAACACCTACAACTTCAACTATTAAGTTCATAGCATGGCTAATAGTTTCCTCATACTTATTAAAATGTTGTTTTGTTGAGGTAATATGAGTCAGTATTGTTTACGTTATGGTTGGTGTAGTGTATGACAATGGTGCAACCAGTACTACTGTATGGTACAGAAACCTGGGCAGTAAAGACAGAACCGATGAGAAAGCTAGAGGTGATGGAAATGAAAAGTCTGAAAAGGGTGGTAGGATGCGGACTGTGGGACAGATGAAGAAATGAAGAATATGAGCAGAAGTGAAAGTAGCTCCAATTGCAGAAAAGATCAAAGAGAACAGATTACGGTGGTTTGGGCACATGTGCAGAAAAGCAGAAGACAATCTGGTGAAAAACATTTGGGACAGACAGGAAGAAAGTAAGAGGAAATTACGGTGTCCAGCAAAGAGATGGATGGATTGTATGATAGAAGATCTGCGACAGTCAGGCACGAGTGTGAAAGAAGGCAGGAGTGTGGCACTGAATTGAGGGAGATGGCAACAGTTAACACGACACCCCGACCCCATGTAGAAAAATGAGAAGGGGTTGATGACGACGATGATGATGATGATTGTTTACCAGAACTATGTAAAAAAAAATCACAAAAATGAAAGTGTGACAACCATTTCAGTGTGGAACAACGTGGAACATGGAATTTTACACATTCAGACTGAGGAATGTTTCTCGTAATGAAGTACACTTGAAAGCTATGCTTCCTCTCCCCAAAAATACAGCCACTTCTAGCGATCAGCTATGATTACCAAAAATGGTTAAAAATAGTCACAGAAATATAGGCTGGTGCAGTGGTTTGAAGGTGCTACTGCAGGGAACCACACTTCTCAACTGTCCCTGATTTCTCCTTATACTTTTTGCTCTGTCCCTGGATTTTCTAGTAAATCTCTGAGGAGCACATGCAAGTTAAAATGCCAAATGATAGGCTTTCATAGTGCTTAATGTTCAGAAAATGTATGCTGAACAAAAAACTTTTATCTTTCACAGTAATATTTTACAATTGTCCCTATTTTGGGGACTTTGTCTCCACATTATCTTTGGCATTGTCCAGAATTCTTAAGGAAATGAGACATATGCAGAAGAGCCATACCTCTCAGTTGTCCCTCATTTTGCAGACAGTTTCTCATTTTACCTCATATTTATCCCTGTCTCAGATATTCTGGTAAATCACTGAAGATTACTGGCAAGTCAGTAATGCTAGACATTGAAGTTTCATCCTTCTTATTCTTCAGAAAATGATGTTGACACAAAACCTGTCGTTCTATTAACTTTTTAGGTAAATTAGAGTAACATTTAAAACTGTCTCTGATTTTGTTCTCCTTTCCCATTATTTTTGGCTATGCCTAAAATTCTTGAGCAAAAAAGTGCAAGGTATGCAAGGAAAAATACCTCTCAAGTGCCTCTGATTTTGCCTCATATTTTTTCCTTATTCCTGATTTTAAGTTGATGAGAATTACAGACAAGGCAAGAATGCCTGACATAAAAGTTTTGTACTAAACTGTTCTATTGATTTTTTCAAGGACTTTTCAAGTGAATTATAATGATATTTAAAAAAAATGTCCTGAGTTTTGTCTCTCCATTTTTTGGCTATGTCCAGAATTCTGGTAAGGAGGACCAGGACCCCACTATTAAGATGTCAATTGTTATAAAAGTAAATTTAGAAAAACTGTGGGCAGTATCTACATTTACCACTGCCCATAGTTTTAAGTGGCTTCCTGCCACAATATAGAATTAAAAACTTATTTGTAAAAGGAAAATTGTCCCTGAAGATCCACATCTCTATAATTCCTAGCAGTCTCTACTCATATAACTAGCTGACTAGAGATGAACATTAAAGCATTGCAACTGGTTGCCAACTGCAAGGGCTTAGACTACACGGTTCTTGACAGTCTCTAGTCATAGTAATACATGATTGGAAATTGCCACCTCAGAAAGCACTATGATCAGTTGCATGTCACAGAAGATTGGGATGCTTTGTCTATACAATAATCGGAGATGCATTGGCTACCTATATCCTATTACTATGATCAGAAAAAATGTATTTTTAATAGGACACTCATCAGAGCACAGTATTTCATAGCTGTGACGCATGCCTCTGTGTGGTACCTCTCATGCCTGTAATTATAAGCCTCACCCCAGCTACAAAGGAGTTAACAGATTGCATTTGTCAGATGCATTGCCTCTGATGTCCATGAACACACAACTGTAGAGAGGCATATCAGTAGGCATTAACACCATGACTCCAGGACTTTACCTGACCTGTGTATAAAACATGGCATTAATCAGCTGCACAGGTCAATGATCCAGGCACATACTACTGCTATCCACACCATGATAAACTTGGTGAATGCACTATGTGACCTGTGTAACAA